>NC_092103.1:47171161-47471161 GCF_045679555.1 Salvelinus alpinus | reverse complement strand
AACATACAGAAACACTAACCTTGATGAAAGCCCCCAACATAAAGAAACACTAACCTTGATTAAAGCCCCCAACCTAAAGAAACACTAACCTTGATGAAAGCCCCCCCAACCTACAGAAACACTAACCTTGATGAAAGCCCCCAACATACAGAAACACTAACCTTGATGAATGCCCCCAACCTAAAGAAACACTAACCTTGATGAAAGCCCCCCCAACCTAAAGAAACACTAACCTTGATGAAAGCCCCCCCAACCTAAAGAAAAACTAACCTTGATGAAAGCCCCCAACCTACAGAAACACTAACCTTGATGAAAGCCCCCAACCTACATAAACACTAACCTTGATGAAAGCCCCCAACCTACAGAAACACTAACCTTGATGAAAGCCCCCAACCTACAGAAACACTAACCTTGATGAAAGTCCCCAACCTACAGAAACACTAACCTTGATGAAAGCCCCCAACCTACAGAAACACTAACCTTGATGAAAGCCCCCAACCTACAGAAACACTAACCTTGATGAAAGCCCCCAACCTACAGAAACACTAACCTTGATGAAAGCCCCCAACCTACAGAAACACTAACCTTGATGAAAGCCCCCAACCTACAGAAACACTAACCTTGATGAAAGCCCCCAACCTAAAGAAACACTAACCTTGATGAAAGCCCCCAACCTACAGAAACACTAACCTTGATGAAAGCCCCCAACCTACAGAAACACTAACCTTGATGAAAGCCCCCAACCTACAGAAACACTAACCTTGATGAAAGCCCCCAACCTAAAGAAACACTAACCTTGATGAAAGCCCCCAACCTACAGAAACACTAACCTTGATGAAAGCCCCCAACCTACAGAAACACTAACCTTGATGAAAGCCCCCAACATAAAGAAACACTAACCTTGATGAAAGCCCCCAACCTACAGAAACACTAACCTTGATGAAAGCCCCCAACCTACATAAACACTAACCTTGATGAAAGCCCCCAACCTACAGAAACACTAACCTTGATGAAAGCCCCCAACCTAAAGAAACACTAACCTTGATGAAAGCCCCCAACCTACAGAAACACTAACCTTGATGAAAGCCCCCAACCTACAGAAACACTAACCTTGATGAAAGCCCCCAACATAAAGAAACACTAACCTTGATGAAAGCCCCCAACCTACAGAAACACTAACCTTGATGAAAGCCCCCAACCTACAGAAACACTAACCTTGATGAAAGCCCCCAACCTACAGAAACACTAACCTTGATGAAAGCCCCCAACCTAAAGAAACACTAACCTTGATGAAAGCCCCCAACCTATAGAAACACTAACCTTGATGAAAGCCCCCGACCTACAGAAACACTAACCTTGATGAGAGCCCCCAACATAAAGAAACACTAACCTTGATGAAAGCCCCCAACCTACAGAAACACTAACCTTGATGAAAGCCCCCAACCTACAGAAACACTAACCTTGATGAAAGCCCCCAACCTACAGAAACACTAACCTTGATGAAAGCCCCCAACCTACAGAAACACTAACCTTGATGAAAGCCCCCAACCTACAGAAACACCTTGATGAAAGCCCCCAACCTAAAGAAACACTAACCTTGATGAAAGCCCCCAACCTATAGAAACACTAACCTTGATGAAAGCCCCCAACCTACAGAAACACCTTGATGAAAGCCCCCAACCTACAGAAACACTAACGTTGATGAAAGCCCCCAACCTAAAGAAACACTAACCTTGATGAAAGCCCCCAACCTATAGAAACACTAACCTTGATGAAAGCCCCCAACCTACAGAAACACCTTGATGAAAGCCCCCAACCTACAGAAACACTAACCTTGATGAAAGCCCCCAACCTACAGAAACACTAACCTTGATGAAAGCCCCCAACATACAGAAACACTAACCTTGATGAAAGCCCCCGACCTAAAGAAACACTAACCTTGATGAAAGCCCCCAACCTAAAGAAACACTAACCTTATGAAAGCCCCCGACCTAAAGAAACACTAACCTTGATGAAAGCCCCCAACCTACAGAAACACTAACCTTGATGAAAGCCCCCAACATACAGAAACACTAACCTTGATGAAAGCCCCCGACCTAAAGAAACACTAACCTTGATGAAAGCCCCCGACCTAAAGAAACACTAACCTTGATGAAAGCCCCCAACCTACAGAAACACTAACCTTGATGAAAGCCCCCAACCTACAGAAACACTAACCTTGATGAAAGCCCCCAACCTAAAGAAACACTAACCTTGATGAAAGCCCCCAACCTACAGAAACACTAACCTTGATGAAAGCCCCCAACCTAAACACTAACCTTGATGAAAGCCCCCAACCTAAACACTAACCTTGATGAAAGCCCCCAACCTACATAAACACTAACCTTGATGAAAGCCCCCAACAGAAACACTAACCTTGATGAAAGCCCCCAACCTACATAAACACTAACCTTGATGAAAGCCCCCAACAGAAACACTAACCTTGATGAAAGCCCCCAACCTATAGAAACACTAACCTTGATGAAAGCCCCCAACCTACAGAAACACTAACCTTGATGAAAGCCCCCAACCTACAGAAACACCTTGATGAAAGCCCCCAACCTACAGAAACACTAACCTTGATGAAAGCCCCCGACCTAAAGAAACACTAACCTTGATGAAAGCCCCCAACCTACAGAAACACTAACCTTGATGAAAGCCCCCGACCTAAAGAAACACTAACCTTGATGAAAGCCCCCAACCTACAGAAACACTAACCTTGATGAAAGCCCCCAACCTAAAGAAACACTAACCTTGATGAAAGCCCCCAACCTACAGAAACACTAACCTTGATGAAAGCCCCCAACCTACAGAAACACTAACCTTGATGAAAGCCCCCGACCTAAAGAAACACTAACCTTGATGAAAGCCCCCAACCTACAGAAACACTAACCTTGATGAAAGCCCCCAACCTAAAGAAACACTAACCTTGATGAAAGCCCTCAACCTAAAGAAACACTAACCTTGATGAAAGCCCCCAACCTACAGAAACACTAACCTTGATGAAAGCCCCCGACCTAAAGAAACACTAACCTTGATGAAAGCCCCCAACCTACAGAAACACTAACCTTGATGAAAGCCCCCAACCTACAGAAACACTAACCTTGATGAAAGCCCCCAACCTACAGAAACACTAACCTTGATGAAAGCCCCCGACCTAAAGAAACACTAACCTTGATGAAAGCCCCCGACCTAAAGAAACACTAACCTTGATGAAAGCCCCCGACCTAAAGAAACACTAACCTTGATGAAAGCCCCCAACCTACAGAAACACTAACCTTGATGAAAGCCCCCAACCTACAGAAACACTAACCTTGATGAAAGCCCCCAACCTAAAGAAACACTAACCTTGATGAAAAGCCCCCGACCTAAAGAAACACTAACCTTGATGAAAGCCCCCGACCTAAAGAAACACTAACCTTGATGAAAGCCCCCGACCTAAAGAAACACTAACCTTGATGAAAGCCCCCAACCTACAGAAACACTAACCTTGATGAAAGCCCCCAACCTACAGAAACACTAACCTTGATGAAAGCCCCCAACCTATAGAAACACTAACCTTGATGAAAGCCCCCAACCTACAGAAACACTAACCTTGATGAAAGCCCCCAACCTAAACACTAACCTTGATGAAAGCCCCCAACCTAAACACTAACCTTGATGAAAGCCCCCAACCTACATAAACACTAACCTTGATGAAAGCCCCCAACAGAAACACTAACCTTGATGAAAGCCCCCAACCTACATAAACACTAACCTTGATGAAAGCCCCCAACAGAAACACTAACCTTGATGAAAGCCCCCAACCTATAGAAACACTAACCTTGATGAAAGCCCCCAACCTACAGAAACACTAACCTTGATGAAAGCCCCCAACCTACAGAAACACCTTGATGAAAGCCCCCAACCTACAGAAACACTAACCTTGATGAAAGCCCCCGACCTAAAGAAACACTAACCTTGATGAAAGCCCCCAACCTACAGAAACACTAACCTTGATGAAAGCCCCCGACCTAAAGAAACACTAACCTTGATGAAAGCCCCCAACCTACAGAAACACTAACCTTGATGAAAGCCCCCAACCTAAAGAAACACTAACCTTGATGAAAGCCCCCAACCTACAGAAACACTAACCTTGATGAAAGCCCCCAACCTACAGAAACACTAACCTTGATGAAAGCCCCCGACCTAAAGAAACACTAACCTTGATGAAAGCCCCCAACCTACAGAAACACTAACCTTGATGAAAGCCCCCAACCTAAAGAAACACTAACCTTGATGAAAGCCCTCAACCTAAAGAAACACTAACCTTGATGAAAGCCCCCAACCTACAGAAACACTAACCTTGATGAAAGCCCCCGACCTAAAGAAACACTAACCTTGATGAAAGCCCCCAACCTACAGAAACACTAACCTTGATGAAAGCCCCCAACCTACAGAAACACTAACCTTGATGAAAGCCCCCAACCTACAGAAACACTAACCTTGATGAAAGCCCCCGACCTAAAGAAACACTAACCTTGATGAAAGCCCCCGACCTAAAGAAACACTAACCTTGATGAAAGCCCCCAACCTACAGAAACACTAACCTTGATGAAAGCCCCCAACCTAAAGAAACACTAACCTTGATGAAAGCCCCCAACCTACAGAAACACTAACCTTGATGAAAGCCCCCAACCCTTTTTCCGGGTTTTCCGGGTTGGAGCGAGCGGTCGCACTTCGCACTTTGGTCCGCAGGTAGTATAACTTTTCATTACATTTCATTACATTTCATTATAGTACAACGGTTTAATTTGTCTAATCTTAGCAATTTCTTCTTAGCTAGCTACATAGCCGTCTTTGTATCAAAGATAATTGCGTAATTATCGTATTTCGTCGTCCTAACGCAGTCTACACTGCTATCTGCCATCTGCCCAGCAGCTAGCCAGCTAGCAAACGTCCACCGTCTACCGAATAGCAGCACTGTAGCAACTATTACACCCAACTGAACGACTTGATTAGTGTAGTGTTAGCTAGCTACATAGTTGTCTTTGCTGTCTTCGTATCCAAGATAATTGTGTAGTTTAGAGTGTGTAGTTTTAGAGTGATTATCTTAATTTACCGAGGCTAGCTAGCCAGCTATCTGTCGTCCTTAACGTAGGAGACACTGCTAGCTAGCCAACAGCTAGCCAACGTCTACCGAATAGAACTTCTGCACTCAACAACCCGGTCGCATTCCGCTTCGCTCCACAGGTAGTATCACATTTTCATTTCATTTCATTACAGTACAACGGTTTGATTTGTTTGATCGTAGCTAGCTACATAGCTAGCTACATAGCCGTCTTTGTATCAAAGATAATTGTGTAGTCTAGAGCGATTTTCTAGGTTAGCTAGCCAGCTATTGTCGTTCTTTTAACGCAACGTAACGTAATCAACACTGCTAGCTAGCCAGCTAGCCCCCGAATAGCAGCACTGTAGATACTATTACACTCAACGGAACGACTTGATTAGTGTAGTGTCAACAACGCAGCCACTGCCAGCTAGCCTACAAAGTCAACAACTGCCAGCTAGCCTACAAAGTCAACAACGCAGCCACTGCCAGCTAGCCTACTTCAGCAGTACTGTATCATCTTAATCATTTTAGTCAATAAGATTCTTGCTACGTAAGCTTAACTTTCTGAACATTCGAGACGCGTAGTCCACTTGCCACTCCAATCTCCTTTGCATTAGCGTAGTCTCTTCTGTAGCCTGTCAACTATGTGTCTGTCTATCCCTGTTCTCTCCTCTCTGCACAGACCATACAAACGCTCCACACCGCGTGGCATCGGCCACCCTAATCTGGTGGTCCCAGCGCGCACGACCCACGTGGAGTTCCAGGTCTCCGGTAGCCTCTGGAACTGCCGATCTGCGGCCAACAAGGCAGAGTTCATCTCAGCCTATGCCTCCCTCCAGTCCCTCGACTTCCTGGCACTGACGGAAACATGGATCACCACAGATAACACTGCTACTCCTACTGCTCTCTCTTCGTCCGCCCACGTGTTCTCGCACACCCCGAGAGCTTCTGGTCAGCGGGGTGGTGGCACCGGGATCCTCATCTCTCCCAAGTGGTCATTCTCTCTTTCTCCCCTTACCCATCTGTCTATCGCCTCCTTTGAATTCCATGCTGTCACAGTTACCAGCCCTTTCAAGCTTAACATCCTTATCATTTATCGCCCTCCAGGTTCCCTCGGAGAGTTCATCAATGAGCTCGATGCCTTGATTAGCTCCTTTCCTGAGGACGGCTCACCTCTCACAGTTCTGGGCGACTTTAACCTCCCCACGTCTACCTTTGACTCATTCCTCTCTGCCTCCTTCTTTCCACTCCTCTCCTCTTTTGACCTCACCCTCTCACCTTCCCCCCCTACTCACAAGGCAGGCAATACGCTCGACCTCATCTTTACTAGATGCTGTTCTTCCACTAACCTCATTGCAACTCCCCTCCAAGTCTCCGACCACTACCTTGTATCCTTTTCCCTCTCGCTCTCATCCAACACTTCCCACACTGCCCCTACTCGGATGGTATCGCGCCGTCCCAACCTTCGCTCTCTCTCCCCCGCTACCCTCTCCTCTTCCATCCTATCATCTCTTCCCTCTGCTCAAACCTTCTCCAACCTATCTCCTGATTCTGCCTCCTCAACCCTCCTCTCCTCCCTTTCTGCATCCTTTGACTCTCTATGTCCCCTATCCTCCAGGCCGGCTCGGTCCTCCCCTCCCGCTCCGTGGCTCGACGACTCATTGCGAGCTCACAGAACAGGGCTCCGGGCAGCCGAGCGGAAATGGAGGAAAACTCGCCTCCCTGCGGACCTGGCATCCTTTCACTCCCTCCTCTCTACATTTTCCTCTTCTGTCTCTGCTGCTAAAGCCACTTTCTACCACTCTAAATTCCAAGCATCTGCCTCTAACCCCAGGAAGCTCTTTGCCACCTTCTCCTCCCTCCTGAATCCTCCTCCCCCTCCCCCCCCCTCCTCCCTCTCTGCAGATGACTTCGTCAACCATTTTGAAAAGAAGGTCGACGACATCCGATCCTCGTTTGCTAAGTCAAACGACACCGCTGGTTCTGCTCACACTGCCCCACCCTGTGCTCTGACCTCTTTCTCCCCTCTCTCTCCAGATGAAATCTCGCGTCTTGTGACGGCCGGCCGCCCAACAACCTGCCCGCTTGACCCTATCCCCTCCTCTCTTCTCCAGACCATTTCCGGAGACCTTCTCCCTTACCTCACCTCGCTCATCAACTCATCCCTGACCGCTGGCTACGTCCCTTCCGTCTTCAAGAGAGCGAGAGTTGCACCCCTTCTGAAAAAACCTACACTCGATCCCTCCGATGTCAACAACTACAGACCAGTATCCCTTCTTTCTTTTCTCTCCAAAACTCTTGAACGTGCCGTCCTTGGCCAGCTCTCCCGCTATCTCTCTCAGAATGACCTTCTTGATCCAAATCAGTCAGGTTTCAAGACTAGTCATTCAACTGAGACTGCTCTTCTCTGTATCACGGAAGCGCTCCGCACTGCTAAAGCTAACTCTCTCTCCTCTGCTCTCATCCTTCTAGACCTATCGGCTGCCTTCGATACTGTGAACCATCAGATCCTCCTCTCCACCCTCTCCGAGTTGGGCATCTCCGGCGCGGCCCACGCTTGGATTGCGTCCTACCTGACAGGTCGCTCCTACCAGGTGGCGTGGCGAGAATCTGTCTCCTCACCACGTGCTCTCACCACTGGTGTCCCCCAGGGCTCTGTTCTAGGCCCTCTCCTATTCTCGCTATACACCAAGTCACTTGGCTCTGTCATAACCTCACATGGTCTCTCCTATCATTGCTATGCAGACGACACACAACTAATCTTCTCCTTTCCCCCTTCTGATGACCAGGTGGCGAATCGCATCTCTGCATGTCTGGCAGACATATCAGTGTGGATGACGGATCACCACCTCAAGCTGAACCTCGGCAAGACGGAGCTGCTCTTCCTCCCGGGGAAGGACTGCCCGTTCCATGATCTCGCCATCACGGTTGACAACTCCATTGTGTCCTCCTCCCAGAGCGCTAAGAACCTTGGCGTGATCCTGGACAACACCCTGTCGTTCTCAACCAACATCAAGGCGGTGGCCCGTTCCTGTAGGTTCATGCTCTACAACATCCGCAGAGTACGACCCTGCCTCACACAGGAAGCGGCGCAGGTCCTAATCCAGGCACTTGTCATCTCCCGTCTGGATTACTGCAACTCGCTGTTGGCTGGGCTCCCTGCCTGTGCCATTAAACCCCTACAACTCATCCAGAACGCCGCAGCCCGTCTGGTGTTCAACCTTCCCAAGTTCTCTCACGTCACCCCGCTCCTCCGCTCTCTCCACTGGCTTCCAGTTGAAGCTCGCATCCGCTACAAGACCATGGTGCTTGCCTACGGAGCTGTGAGGGGAACGGCACCTCAGTACCTCCAGGCTCTGATCAGGCCCTACACCCAAACAAGGGCACTGCGTTCATCCACCTCTGGCCTGCTCGCCTCCCTACCACTGAGGAAGTACAGTTCCCGCTCAGCCCAGTCAAAACTGTTCGCTGCTCTGGCCCCCCAATGGTGGAACAAACTCCCTCACGACGCCAGGACAGCGGAGTCAATCACCACCTTCCGGAGACACCTGAAACCCCACCTCTTTAAGGAATACCTAGGATAGGATAAAGTAATCCTTCTCACTCCCCCCCCCCTTAAAAGATTTAGATGCACTATTGTAAAGTGGCCGTTCCACTGGATGTCATAAGGTGAATGCACCAATTTGTAAGTCGCTCTGGATAAGAGCGTCTGCTAAATGACTTAAATGTTAAATGTTAAATGTTAAACACTAACCTTGATGAAAGCCCCCAACCTAAACACTAACCTTGATGAAAGCCCCCAACCTACATAAACACTAACCTTGATGAAAGCCCCCAACAGAAACACTAACCTTGATGAAAGCCCCCAACCTACATAAACACTAACCTTGATGAAAGCCCCCAACAGAAACACTAACCTTGATGAAAGCCCCCAACCTATAGAAACACTAACCTTGATGAAAGCCCCCAACCTACAGAAACACCTTGATGAAAGCCCCCAACCTACAGAAACACTAACCTTGATGAAAGCCCCCAACCTACAGAAACACTAACCTTGATGAAAGCCCCCAACCTATAGAAACACTAACCTTGATGAAAGCCCCCAACCTACAGAAACACCTTGATGAAAGCCCCCAACCTACAGAAACACTAACCTTGATGAAAGCCCCCAACCTACAGAAACACTAACCTTGATGAAAGCCCCCAACCTACAGAAACACCTTGTGGAATCCAAGATGGCGTAGCAGTCAGATGTCCTTTGTCCTCGTCCTGTCCCGTGTATATATTTTTTATATATTTTTCTTCGCATTTCTTTTTATATATATATTTTTTCTTCTTAAAAACTCAACTTCAAAACACTCTCCTGCAACCTACCTCACCAAATGTGGTGCGGATGTGTTTTTTTTTCTCCTCAAAGGTATTATTCACCTCGTATCCGAAATCTAACAACAAAATGCTAGCCAGAAGTTAGCCAGCTCACAAGCTAACGTGAGTAGTTCAGCTAACCACAGCTAGCGCTTATCAGCTATCCTTTAGCTCGGAAAACTATTGCCAGTTTTGTACAACGCGACTCAGACCAGAGCATACCAGACCTATTTTCTCTCCATATCCCCGGATTTTTACCGCAAGCTCTGGACATTTACACCTGGATCTTGCAGCTAACTAGCTGCTATCCGAGTGACTATTGGCTAACATCAATTCCGGAGCAAACACCAATTATCCCGGAGCTAGCCAGCTGAAGAGTTCCATCAGCCACTCCTGGGCTACAATCACCTATCCGGACCCGTTTTACTGCCGATGCGGAGCCCCACCGGGCCTTCACGACTGGGATACCGACGTTATCTGCCCGAGGGAGTTATTCATCTAGCCAGAAGTTAGCCAGCTCACAAGCTAACGTGAGTAGTTCAGCTAACCACAGCTAGCGCTTATCAGCTATCCTTTAGCTCGGAAAACTATTGCCAGTTTTGTACAACGCGACTCAGACCAGAGCATACCAGACCTATTTTCTCTCCATATCCCCGGATTTTTACCGCAAGCTCTGGACATTTACACCTGGATCTTGCAGCTAACTAGCTGCTATCCGAGTGACTATTGGCTAACATCAATTCCGGAGCAAACACCAATTATCCCGGAGCTAGCCAGCTGAAGAGTTCCATCAGCCACTCCTGGGCTACAATCACCTATCCGGACCCGTTTTACTGCCGATGCGGAGCCCCACCGGGCCTTCACGACTGGGATACCGACGTTATCTGCCCGAGGGAGTTATTCATCTAGCCAGAAGTTAGCCAGCTCACAAGCTAACGTGAGTAGTTCAGCTAACCACAGCTAGCGCTTATCAGCTATCCTTTAGCTCGGAAAACTATTGCCAGTTTTGTACAACGCGACTCAGACCAGAGCATACCAGACCTATTTTCTCTCCATATCCCCGGATTTTTACCGCAAGCTCTGGACATTTACACCTGGATCTTGCAGCTAACTAGCTGCTATCCGAGTGACTATTGGCTAACATCAATTCCGGAGCAAACACCAATTATCCCGGAGCTAGCCAGCTGAAGAGTTCCATCAGCCACTCCTGGGCTACAATCACCTATCCGGACCCGTTTTACTGCCGATGCGGAGCCCCACCGGGCCTTCACGACTGGGATACCGACGTTATCTGCCCGAGGGAGTTATTCAACTGGCCCCTCCATCGCGACGTAACCTGAACGCCCATATGCTAACTGCGGCCCGCTAATCGTTAGCTGTCTTGAGCATATCGGCTGCTATCTGAACAGGTCTATCGAACAATCTTACGCCGCGGGCTAGCTTAGTGGAGGCCTCACTGCTCCATCTACGGCTGCCCCCTGGACACTATGATCACTTGGCTACATAGCTGATGCTTGCTTGACTGTCCATTAATTCACGGTACTCCATTCCGTTTATTTGTGTTTTATCTGTCGGCTCTGTGCTTTAACTCAGGATTTGTGTGTAGTTAATCCGACCCTCTCTGCCTAGCCGTCGCCATTTTTACCTGCTGCTGCTGTGTTAACTGACTAGCTGCTGTTATCTCACCTGTTGTTTTAGCTAGCTCTCCCAATCAAGACCTGCAATCACTTTATGCCTTATTGTATGTCTCCCTCAAATATCAATATGCCTTGCATACTGTTGTTCAGGCTAGTTATCATTGTTTTGGTTTGCAATGGACCCCGTAGTTCCACTCTCCGTACCTCCGATACCTCCTTTGTCCCACCCCCCACACATGCGGTGACCTCACCCATTGAGACCAGCATGTCCAGAGATACAACCTCTCTTATCATCACCCAGTGCCTGGGCTTGCCTCCGCTGTACCCACGCCCCACCATACCCCTGTCTGCACATTATGCCCAGAATCTATTCTACCACGCCCATAAATCTGCTCCTTTTATTCTTTGTCCCCAACGCTCTAGGCGACCAGTTTTGATAGCCTTTAGCCGCACCCTCATCCTACTACTCCTCTGTTCCTCGGGTGATGTGGAGGTAAACCCAGGCCCTGTCCCCAGTCACCCTCATTTGTTGACTTCTGTGATCGAAAAAGCCTTGGCCTCATGCATGTCAACATCAGAAGCCTCCTCCCTAAGTTTGCCTTACTCACCGCTTTAGCACACTCTGCCAACCCTGATGTCCTTGCCGTGTCCGAATCCTGGCTTAGGAAGGCCACCAAAAATTCTGAGATTTCCATACCCAACTGTAACACTTTCCGTCAAGATAGAACTGCCAAAGGGGGAGGAGTTGCAATCTACTGCAGAGATAGCCTGCAAAGTTCTGTCATACTTTCCAGGTCTATGCCCAAACAGTTCGAACTTCTAATTTTAAAAATTAATCTCTCCAGAAATAAGTCTCTCACTGTTGCCGCCTGCTACCGACCCCCCTCAGCTCCCAGCTGTGCCCTGGACACCATCTGTGAATTGATCGCTCCCCATCTAGCTTCAGAGTTTGTTCTGTTAGGTGACCTAAACTGGGATATGCTTAACACCCCGGCAGTCCTACAATCCAAGCTTGATGCCCTCAATCTCACACAAATCATCAAGGAACCCACCAGGTACAACCCTAAATCCGTAAACATGGGCACCCTAATAGACATTATCCTGACCAACCTGCCCTCCAAATACACCTCTGCTGTCTTCAATCAAGATCTCAGTGATCACTGCCTCATTGCCTGTATCCGCCACGGGTCCGTGGTCAAACGACCACCCCTCATCACTGTCAAACGCTCCCTAAAACACTTCTGCGAGCAGGCCTTTCTAATCGACCTGGCCCGGGTACCCTGGAAGGATATTGACCTCATCCCGTCAGTTGAGGATGCCTGGTCATTCTTTAAATGTTACTTCCTCACCATATTAGACAAGCATGCTCCGTTCAAAGAATGCAGAACCAAGAACAGATATAGCCCTTGGTTCACTCCAGACCTGACCGCCCTCGACCAGCACAAAAACATCCTGTGGCGAACTGCAATAGCATCGAAGAGCCCCCGCGATATGCAACTGTTCAGGGAAGTCAGGAACCAATACACGCAGTCAGTCAGGAAAGCAAAGGCCAGCTTTTTCAAGCAGAAATTTGCATCCTGTAGCTCTAACTCCCAAAAGTTCTGGGATACTGTAAAGTCCATGGAGAACAAGAGCACCTCCTCCCAGCTGCCCACTGCACTGAGGCTAGGTAACACGGTCACCACCGATAAATCCGTGATAATCGAAGACTTCAACAAGCATTTCTCAATGGCTGGCCATGCCTTCCTCCTGGCGACTCCAACCTTGGCCAACAGCCCCGCCCCCTCCGCTGCTACTCGCCCAAGCCTCCCCAGCTTCTCCTTTACCCAAATCCAGATAGCAGATGTTCTGAAAGAGCTGGAAAACCTGGACCCATACAAATCAGCTGGGCTTGACAATCTGGACCCCCTATTTCTGAAACTGTCCGCCGCCATTGTCGCACCCCCTATCACCAGCCTGTTCAACCTCTCCTTCGTATCATCTGAGATCCCCAAGGATTGGAAAGCTGCCGCGGTCATCCCCCTCTTCAAAGGGGGAGACACCCTGGACCCAAACTGTTACAGACCTATATCCATCCTGCCCTGCCTATCTAAGGTCTTCGAAAGCCAAGTCAACAAACAGATCACTGACCATCTCGAATCCCACCGTACCTTCTCCGCTGTGCAATCCGGTTTCCGAGCCGGTCATGGGTGCACCTCAGCCACGCTCAAGGTACTAAACGATATCATAACCGCCATCGATAAAAGACATTACTGTGCAGCCGTCTTCATCGACCTGGCCAAGGCTTTCGACTCTGTCAATCACCATATTCTTATCGGCAGACTCAGTAGCCTCGGTTTTTCTAATGACTGCCTTGCCTGGTTCACCAACTACTTTGCAGACAGAGTTCAGTGTGTCAAATCGGAGGGCATGTTGTCCGGTCCTCTGGCAGTCTCTATGGGGGTACCACAGGGTTCAATTCTCGGGCCGACTCTTTTCTCTGTATACATCAATGATGTTGCTCTTGCTGTGGGCGATTCCCTGATCCACCTCTACGCAGACGACACCATTCTATATACTTCCGGCCCTTCCTTGGACACTGTACTATCTAACCTCCAAACGAGCTTCAATGCCATACAACACTCCTTCCATGGCCTCCAACTGCTCTTAAACGCTAGTAAAACCAAATGCATGCTTTTCAACCGTTCGCTGCCTGCACCCGCACGCCCGACTAGCATCACCACCCTGGACGGTTCCGACCTAGAATATGTGGACATCTATAAGTACCTAGGTGTCTGGCTAGACTGCAAACTCTCCTTCCAGACTCATATCAAACATCTCCAATCCAAAATCAAAGCAAGAATCGGCTTTCTATTCCGCAACAAAGCCTCCTTCACTCACGCCGCCAAACTTACCCTAGTAAAACTGACTATCCTACCGATCCTCGACTTCGGCGATGTCATCTACAAAATAGCTTCCAATACTCTACTCAGCAAACTGGATGCAGTTTATCACAGTGCCATTCGTTTTGTTACTAAAGCACCTTATACGACCCACCACTGCGACCTGTATGCCCTAGTCGGCTGGCCCTCGCTACATGTTCGTCGTCAGACCCACTGGCTCCAGGTCATCTACAAGGCTATGCTAGGTAAAGTGCCGCCTTATCTCAGTTCACTGGTCACGATGGCTACACCCACCCGCAACACGCGCTCCAGCAGGTGTATCTCACTGATCATCCCTAAAGCCAAAACCTCATTTGGACGCCTTTCCTTCCAGTTCTCTGCTGCCTGCGACTGGAACGAATTGCAAAAATCTCTGAAGTTGGAGACTTTTATCTCCCTCAACAACTTTAAAAATCTGCTATCCGAGCAGCTAACCGATCGCTGCAGCTGTACATAGTCCATCTGTAAACTACCCACCCAATTTACCTACATCACCCCCCATACTGCTTTTATTTATTTACTTTTCTGCTCTTTTGCACACCAGTATCTCTTCTTGCACATGATCATCTGATGATTTATCACTCCAGTGTTAATCTGCTAAATTGTAATTATTCGATTTATTGCCTACCTCATGCCTTTTGCACACATTGTATATAGATTCTCTTTTTTTTTTTTCTACCATGTTATTGACTTGTTTATTGTTTACTCCATGTGTAACTCTGTGTTGTCTGTTCACACTGCTATGCTTTATCTTGGCCAGGTCGCAGTTGCAAATGAGAACTTGTTCTCAACTAGCCTACCTGGTTAAATAAAGGTGAAAAAAATAAAAAAATGAAAGCCCCCAACCTACAGAAACACTAACCTTGATGAAAGCCCCCAACCTACAGAAACACTAACCTTGATGAAAGCCCCCAACATAAACACTAACCTTGATGAAAGCCCCCAACATAAACACTAACCTTGATGAAAGCCCCCAACCTACAGAAACACTAACCTTGATGAAAGCCCCCAACATAAACACTAACCTTGATGAAAGCCCCCAACCTATAGAAACACTAACCTTGATGAAAGCCCCCAACCTAAAGAAACACTAACCTTGATGAAAGCCCCCAACCTACAGAAACACTAACCTTGATGAAAGCCCCCAACCTAAAGAAACACTAACCTTGATGAAAGCCCCCAACCTACAGAAACACTAACCTTGATGAAAGCCCCCAACAGAAACACTAACCTTGATGAAAGCCCCCAACCTACATAAACACTAACCTTGATGAAAGCCCCCAACAGAAACACTAACCTTGATGAAAGCCCCCAACCTACATAAACACTAACCTTGATGAAAGCCCCCAACAGAAACACTAACCTTGATGAAAGCCCCCAACCTACAGAAACACTAACCTTGATGAAAGCCCCCAACAGAAACACTAACCTTGATGAAAGCCCCCAACAGAAACACTAACCTTGATGAAAGCCCCCAACCTACATAAACACTAACCTTGATGAAAGCCCCCAACCTACAGAAACACTAACCTTGATGAAAGCCCCCAACCTAAAGAAACACTAACCTTGATGAAAGCCCCCAACCTACAGAAACACTAACCTTGATGAAAGCCCCCAACCTAAACACTAACCTTGATGAAAGCCCCCAACCTAAACACTAACCTTGATGAAAGCCCCCAACCTACATAAACACTAACATTGATGAAAGCCCCCAACAGAAACACTAACCTTGATGAAAGCCCCCAACATAAAGAAACACTAACCTTGATGAAAGCCCCCAACCTACAGAAACACTAACCATTAAAAGTGATTCATATTTAAGTGACATGTAGGTTTTAAAACATGTTCCAATATTATATAAATGTCCCCATTGCATATCCCTGTATATGGAATACATATTGGCTTATAGAGCTTCATAGTCTGCATTGCTTGCCGTTTGGGGTTTTAGGCTGGGTTTCTGTACAGCACTTAGTGACATCTGTTGATGTAAAAATAAAAAAAAGGGCTTTATAAATACATTTGATGACTATGCAACCAAGAGGGAAAGAAGATGGGCCATCCAACACCATACCAAACACCGACGTTGGTGTCCGGCTCAAAACCGACGTTGGAGGAAACCAACACACCGATAAAAGGTACTGAGATGGATGATGTGTAGACTTCAAGTTATCTGGTTTTTAATAAATACTGATAAATATTTGAAGGGAAAATGTACTGATACGATTGTGATGTGTTGTCTCACTAAGCTGTCTTAATAAGATGAATGTACGAATTGAAGTCGCTCTGGATCATATAGCGTCCCGCTAAATAACTCAAATGTAAATGTACAAGATGACATAACTGATGTGAACCTGAGCAGTGATACCATTGTGTCTGAATTTGCAGATGTTAACGACTATGACACTGCTCCCGGGTCTCTCTGTCTCTGTCTCTGTCTCTGTCTCTGTCTCTCTCTGTCTCTGTCGCTCTCTCGCTCTCTCTCTCTCTCTCTCTCTCTCTCTCTCTCTCTCTCTCTCTCTCTCTCTCTCTCTCTCTCTCTCTCTCTCTCTCTCTCTCTCTCTCACAACCATTATAGAGATAACGTACTTACACAAATAGAGATCCATTTAGTCTGTCTTATTTCAGATATGTCCTTTTTCTTAAAACCCATGTCATATAAAGTTGAAAACAATTACTTGTTTTATTTTTAGGGCCTGCATTACATTGGGAGACTGTAGAGCATTGTTGAAGACTCAGCTGATGGAAAGGCCAAACGTCAGGAAGGGATCGTCACGTATAAGACCAGCCATATCTCTCTAAGGGGACTTGAATAGTGTTTATTGTTTAGTATCAAAACACTCTTCAGAATGTCTAGGTCTTGACTTAAACGTTGAACATCAGGGTCAAACAAGTACATCTCAACGACAGGGGAATTTCACAGCCTCGAGTTTTGAAGAACGGTACACAACAACAACAAGAGTCCCCAATAACTAATAGCTTAATGTTTGTATTGTTCAGATTTTATATCTGAAGTGCATATATAATGTCCAGTGAATTCTGTGTTCAGCCTTGTGCCTTATAAACCTGGAAGATCTCTTATGAAATACATTTTACGTCACAATGCCAAGTTCTGTTTTATATCATGAATTGCAAAGAATTCCCAATGGTTGGAAACATATCGTTGATGTAAAATGTATATAGGTTCGGAACTTTTGTGAAATAGTACTCTGACACACCATTACACACCAGGATACTCTGACACACCATTACACACCAGGATACTCTTGACACACCAGTACACACCAGGATACTCTGACACACCATTACACACCAGGATACTCTTGACACACCATTACACACCAGGATACTCTGACACACCATTACACACCAGGATACTCTGACACACCATATAAACCAGGATACTCTGACACACCATATAAACCAGGATACTCTGACACACCATTACACACCAGGATACTCTGACACACCATTACACACCAGGATACTCTGACACACCATTACACACCAGGATACTCTGACACACCATATAAACCAGGATACTCTGACACACCATTACACACCAGGATACTCTGACACACCATTATAAACCAGGATACTCTGACACACCAGTACACACCAGGATACTCTGACACACCATATTAACCAGGATACTCTGACACATCATTACACACCATTATAAACCAGGATACTCTGACACACCAGTACACACCAGGAAACTCTGACACACCATTATAAACCAGGATACTCTGACACACCAGTACACACCAGGAAACTCTGACACACCAGTACACACCAGGAAACTCTGACACACCATTATAAACCAGGATACTCTGACACACCAGTACACACCAGGATACTCTGACACACCATTACACACCAGGATACTCTGACACATCATTATAAACCAGGATACTCTGACACACCATTATAAACCAGGATACTCTGACACACCATTATAAACCAGGATACTCTGACACACCATTATAAACCAGGATACTCTGACACACCATATTAACCAGGATACTCTGACACATCATTACACACCATTATAAACCAGGATACTCTGACACACCAGTACACACCAGGAAACTCTGACACACCATTATAAACCAGGATACTCTGACACACCAGTACACACCAGGATACTCTGACACACCAGTACACACCAGGATACTCTGACACACCATTATAAACCAGGATACTCTGACACACCATTATAAACCAGGATACTCTGACACACCATTATAAACCAGGATACTCTGACACACCATTACACACCAGGAAACTCTGACACACCATTATAAACCAGGATACTCTGACACACCAGTACACACCAGGATACTCTGACACACCATTACACACCAGGATACTCTGACACATCATTATAAACCAGGATACTCTGACACACCATTATAAACCAGGATACTCTGACACACCATTATAAACCAGGATACTCTGACACACCATTACACACCAGGATACTCTGACACACCATTATAAACCAGGATACTCTGACACACCATTATAAACCAGGATACTCTGACACACCATTATAAACCAGGATACTCTGACACACCATTATAAACCAGGATACTCTGACACACCAGTACACACCAGGATACTCTGACACACCATTATAAACCAGGATACTCTGACACACCAGTACACACCAGGATACTCTGACACACCATTATAAACCAGGATACTCTGACACACCATTACACACCATTATAAACCAGGATACTCTGACACACCATTACACATCATTACACACCAGGATACTCTGACACACCATTATACACCATTATAAACCAGGATACTCTGACACACCATTACACACCATTACACATCATTACACACCAGGATACCCTGCCACACCATTACACACCATTGCACACCATTACACAGCAGGATACTCTGACACACCATTACATACCAGGATACTCTGACACATCATTGCACACCATTACACACCATTACACACCATTACACACCAGGATACTCTGACACACCATTATACACCATTATAAACCAGGATACTCTGACACACCATTACACAGCAGGATACTCTGACACACCATTACACACCAGGATACTCTGACACACCATATAAACCAGGATACTCTGACACACCATTACACATCATTACACATCATTATAAACCAGGATACTCTGACACACCATTATAAACCAGGATACTGACACATCCCAGGCTGCCACAGGCAGGTCTGTTTTGGGTTTGTTGCGTGTCACTACCTAGCTAACGTCTCTCATTTCTGCTCTTCGTTCAGCTGGCTTCTTCACACGTGTTCCTGCCGGTTTGGATGATTCCATGATTCTGAGATATAATACCATATTTGGGTCTCGTGAAATATAACCAGTATTCCATTGGTTGTTGTATTTGAATCCAATTGATTTTCATCCACCAATAACAAAAGTGGATTCTTCAGGGGCCCCGGTTACCGGCGGAAGATAACACTTGGCTATTGCAGGGCTATCTACAAATGTTTATTGTTCATAATCACAAGTGATTAAAACAAACAACCCTTGATCAGAAGTTGAAGTACTGTGTCAATACAACAACAAAAAAAGCCTGAAATATGCACAATATCTCAGCTGGCCTCAGATTCAATTCTTAGAACAACTTTTACTGCACGAAATATAACATCGAGTCTGTATTGCAGGTGTGAAAGTAAGGAATGAGTTAATTTTAATAATTAATGATGTATTATTAACATCCTTTAGGATATTTAACCCCTGATTTCATCCATGATAAAAGAACTTTAGTACTCTCATGACTGGCTTGGATCATTATAAAGTAGGACATTTCATACGACATTGTGCGTTTACTGTACACGTGGCTTCAATAGTTTGATGCTGAAATAAGACTCCTCTCTCAGGACTTCTGGGCATGCTCAGTTTGATCCCGCTCTCCTGATAAGGACCACAGTTATAAAACCTAGAGGGCCCTCCACTCTGTTATAGAACCTAGAGGGCCCTCCACTCTGTTATAGAACCTAGAGGGCACTCCACTCTGTTACAGAACCTAGAGGGCCCTCCACTCTGTTATAGAACCTAGATGGCCCTCCACTCTGTTATAGAACCTAGAGGGCCCTCCACTCTGTTATAGAACCTAGAGGGCACTCCACTCTGTTATAGAACCTAGAGGGCCCTCCACTCTGTTATAGAACCTAGAGGGCCCTCCACTCTGTTATAGATCCTAGATGGCCCTCCACTCTGTTATAGAACCTAGAGGGCCCTCCACTCTGTTATAGATCCTAGATGGCCCTCCACTCTGTTATAGAACCTAGAGGGCCCTCCACTCTGTTATAGATCCTAGATGGCCCTCCACTCTGTTATAGAACCTAGAGGGCCCTCCACTCTGTTATAGAACCTAGAGGGCCCTCCACTCTGTTACAGAACCTAGAGGGCCCTCCACTCTGTTATAGAACCTAGAGGGCCCTCCACTCTGTTACAGAACCTAGATGGCCCTCCACTCTGTTACAAAACCTAGAGGGCCCTCCACTCTGTTATAGAACCTAAAGGGCCCTCCACTCTGTTACAGAACCTAGAGGGCCCTCCACTCTGTTACAGAACCTAGAGGGCCCTCCACTCTGTTACAGAACCTAGAGGGCCCTCCACTCTGTTACAGAACCTAGAGGGCCCTCCACTCTGTTACAGAACCTAGAGGGCACTCCACTCTGTTATAGAACCTAGAGGGCCCTCCACTCTGTTACAAAACCTAGAGGGCCCTCCACTCTGTTACAGAACCTAGAGGGCCCTCCACTCTGTTACAGAACCTAGAGGGCCCTCCACTCTGTTACAAAACATAGAGGGCCCTCCACTCTGTTAGAGAACCTAGAGGGCCCTCCACTCTGTTATAAAACCTAGAGGGCACTCCACTCTGTTACAGAACCTAGAGGGCCCTCCACTCTGTTACAAAACCTAGAGGGCCCTCCACTCTGTTATAGAACCTAGAGGGCCCTCCACTCTGTTATAGAACCTAGAGGGCACTCCACTCTGTTACAGAACCTAGAGGGCCCTCCACTCTGTTACAGAACCTGGAGGGCCTTCCACTCTGTTATAGAACCTAGAGGGCCCTCCACTCTGTTATAGAACCTAGAGGGCCCTCCACTCTGTTATAGAACCTAGAGGGCCCTCCACTCTGTTACAAAACCTAGAGGGCCCTCCACTCTGTTACAGAACCGAGAGGGCCCTCCACTCTGTTACAAAACCTAGAGGGCCCTCCACTCTGTTACAGAACCTGGAGGGCACTCCACTCTGTTATAGAACCTAGAGGGCCCTCCACTCTGTTACAGAACCTAGAGGGCCCTCCACTCTGTTACAGAACCTGGAGGGCCCTCCACTCTGTTATAGAACCTAGAGGGCCCTCCACTCTGTTACAAAACCTAGAGGGCCCTCCACTCTGTTACAGAACCTAGAGGGCACTCCACTCTGTTATGGAACCTAGAGGGCCCTCCACTCTGTTACAAAACCTAGAGGGCCCTCCACTCTGTTACAGAACCTGGAGGGCCCTCCACTCTGTTACAGAACCTAGAGGGCTCTCCACTCTGTTACAGAACCTGGAGGGCCCTCCACTCTGTTATAGAACCTAGAGGGCCCTCCACTCTGTTACAGAACCTGGAGGGCCCTCCACTCTGTTACAGAACCTGGAGGGCCCTCCACTCTGTTATAGAACCTAGAGGGCCCTCCACTCTGTTACAAAACCTAGAGGGCCCTCCACTCTGTTACAAAACCTAGAGGGCTCTCCACTCTGTTACAGAACCTGGAGGGCCCTCCACTCTGTTATAGAACCTAGAGGGCCCTCCACTCTGTTACAAAACCTAGAGGGCCCTCCACTCTGTTACAGAACCTGGAGGGCCCTCCACTCTGTTACAGAACCTGGAGGGCCCTCCACTCTGTTATAGAACCTAGAGGGCCCTCCACTCTGTTATAGAACCTAGAGGGCCCTCCACTCTGTTAAAGAACCTAGAGGGCCCTCCACTCTGTTATAGAACCTAGAGGGCCCTCCACTCTGTTATAGAACCTAGAGGGCCCTCCACTCTGTTACAGAACCTGGAGGGCCCTCCACTCTGTTATAGAACCTAGAGGGCCCTCCACTCTGTTACAGAACCTAGAGGGCCCTCCACTCTGTTATAGAACCTAGAGGGCCCTCCACTCTGTTACAGAACCTAGAGGGCCCTCCACTCTGTTACAGAACCTGGAGGGCCCTCCACTCTGTTACAGAACCTAGAGGGCCCTCCACTCTGTTACAGAACTTGGAGGGCCCTCCACTCTGTTACAGAACCTGGAGGGCCCTCCACTCTGTTATAGAACCTAGAGGGCCCTCCACTCTGTTACAAAACCTAGAGGGCCCTCCACTCTGTTATAGAACCTAGAGGGCCCTCCACTCTGTTACAGAACCTGGAGGGCCCTCCACTCTGTTACAGAACCTACAGGGCCCTCCACTCTGTTACAAAACCTAGAGGGCCCTCCACTCTGTTACAGAACCGAGAGGGCCCTCCAGTCTGTTACAAAACCTAGAGGGCCCTCCACTCTGTTATAGAACTTAGAGGGCCCTCCACTCTGTTATAGAACCTAGAGGGCCCTCCACTCTGTTATAGATAGGAGGTACCACAGTCTATGGCAGAGCACCAGTCCATGGAGGCTGTGAGGCAGGTACCACAGTCTATGGCAGAGCACCAGTCCATGGAGGCTGTGAGGCAGGTACCACTGTCTATGGCAGAGCACCAGTCCATGGAGGCTGTGAGGCAGGTACCACTGTCTATGGCAGAGCACCAGTCCATGGAGGCTGTGAGGCAGGTACCACTGTCTATGGCAGAGCACCAGTCCATGGAGGCTGTGAGGCAGGTACCACTGTCTATGGCAGAGCACCAGTCCATGGAGGCTGTGAGGCAGGTACCACAGTCTATGGCAGAGCACCAGTCCATGGAGGCTGTGAGGCAGGTACCACAGTCTATGGCAGAGCACCAGTCCATGGAGGCTGTGAGGCAGGTACCACAGTCTATGGCAGAGCACCAGTCCATGGAGGCTGTGAGGCAGGTACCACTGTCTATGGCAGAGCACCAGTCCATGGAGGCTGTGAGGCAGGTACCACTGCCTATGGCAGAGCACCAGTCCATGGAGGCTGTGAGGCAGGTACCACTGTCTATGGCAGAGCACCAGTCCATGGAGGCTGTGAGGCAGGTACCACAGTCTATGGCAGAGCACCAGTCCATGGAGGCTGTGAGGCAGGTACCACAGTCTATGGCAGAGCACCAGTCCATGGAGGCTGTGAGGCAGGTACCACAGTCTATGGCAGAGCACCAGTCCATGGAGGCTGTGAGGCAGGTACCACTGTCTATGGCAGAGCACCAGTCCATGGAGGCTGTGAGGCAGGTACCACTGTCTATGGCAGAGCACCAGTCCATGGAGGCTGTGAGGCAGGTACCACTGTCTATGGCAGAGCACCAGTCCATGGAGGCTGTGAGGCAGGTACCACAGTCTATGGCAGAGCACCAGTCCATGGAGGCTGTGAGGCAGGTACCACTGTCTATGGCAGAGCACCAGTCCATGGAGGCTGTGAGGCAGGTACCACAGTCTATGGCAGAGCACCAGTCCATGGAGGCTGTGAGGCAGGTACCACAGTCTATGGCAGAGCCAGTCCTCTGTGACCACAGGGGTAGAACAGTGGAGCTGGAGCTGTTCAGCTGGAGAGGAGAGGATAACAGACTTCCTACTGCTTATTGTGGCTGATAGAGTGGGAGAGAGAGGCTCCACTGGCCCGTCACTAATACACATCTCCTGCATGACCTCCATCCAGTCTTAATGAGATCCGTTCACGTCACAGCAGAGACTCTATAATATAGATCCGTTCACGTCACAGCAGAGACTCTATAATATAGAACGGTTCACAGCTTCTGGACAATTCCATTACTCATCATTCAATGAACCTGGTAGTCAACAAATATTTGTGTTAGCGATGGGCGAACGGAGCATCCTAGCCACACACACACACACACACACTCACACACACACACACACACACACACACACACACACACACACACACACACACACACACACACACACACACACACACACACACACACACACACACACACACACACACACACACACACACACACACACACACACACACACACAGACACAGACACAGACACAGACACAGACACACACACAGACACACACACACACACACACACACACTCACACACAGTGGTGCCATGGGAGGTGGCTATACTCTGATTTTGCCAAACATTTCCCAAACGGTCCGCCTCCTGAAGGAAAGGCGCTCCTTTGTGAACAATTCTATGAGAATTAGTGACATACACTCTGAATGACCTAAAATGATAAAAATCCCATTGGTATTTCACATCCAGGCCAACTCAAAAGCTGTACTGTGTAAGTAGGCTAATAGTAGGTCTGCTATTATAACAGACAAATGACCCTGTCAACTGAGTCAGAAATTCACAGCTTTCTGATTTTTCAAAACTATTCAAGGGTTGTCACTTTTATTTGTAGAAAAACAAAATTGCATGTTAAAGCCCATAACAATTTATTTTATTTTACCTTTATTTAACTAGGCAAGTCAGTTAAGAACACATTCTTATTTTCAATGACGGCCTACCAGGGAACAGTGGGTTAACTGCCTTGTTCAGGGGCAGAACGACAGATTTTTACCTTGTCAGCTCGGGGATTCGATCTTGCAACCTTTCGGTTTCTAGTCCAACGCTCTAACCACTAGGCTACCTGCCGCTACAATGCTTAAATCACATCAGGATAAGACTTTTAATGTCTGGAAAAAATTTAAATAAATGTTTGGGGGGTAGTTACCCTTTAGCACTGATGTTGGGTTAGCAGTGTTTCTGTAGCACAGCCACCTAGCACTGTTGTTTGGTTAGCTGTGTTTCTGTATTACAGCCACCTAGCACTGTTGTTTGGTTAACGGTGTTTCTGTAGTACAGCCACCTAGCACTGATGTTTGGTTAGCGGTGTTTCTGTATTACAGCCACCGAGCACTGATGTTTGGTGAGCGGTGTTTCTGTAGTACAGCCACCTAGCACTGATGTTTGGTTAGCGGTGTTTCTGTATTACAGCCACCTAGCACTGATGTTTGGTTAGCAGTGTTTCTGTATTACAGCCACCTAGCACTGATGTTTGGTTAGCGGTGTTTCTGTAGCACAGCCACCTAGCACTGATGTTTGGTTAGCAGTGTTTCTGTAGCACAGCCACCTAGCACTGATGTTTGGTTAGCGGTGTTTCTGTAGTACAGCCACCTAGCACTGATGTTTGGTTAGCGGTGTTTCTGTAGTACAGCCACCTAGCACTGTTGTTTGGTTAGCAGTGTTTCTGTAGCACGAGATGGAGTTTGCAAAACAAAAGGCCACTGGATTGATGCAAATAATCATGATGTCATTCCGCCAGGTAGGCCAAAGGCTACTTTGTAGCTAGTTAACGTTTAATAAAGAAGGTTTTTGGGAAAGCCTTTCCATCTACCAGAAGACAGTTAGGCCTGTCATTAGCATCACTGTATGTGTCCTGTTTCTTAATTGTTTAAAACCTGGATGTTTTACTTCATATAATGAGGCATGTCTTACTGTTACTACCATGTTACTACTATTACTACCATGTTACTACTATATTACTACTATTACTACCATGTTACTACTATATTACTACTATTACTACCATGTTACTACTATATTACTACTATGACTACCATGTTACTACTATGTTACTACTATTACTACCATGTTACTACTATTACTACCATGTTACTACTATATTACTACTATTACTACCATGTTACTACTATTACTACCATGTTACTACTATGTTACTACTATTACTACCATGTTACTACTATTACTACCATGTTACTACTATATTACTACTATTACTACTATATTACTACTATGACTACCATGTTACTACTATGTTACTACTATTACTACCATGTTACTACTATTACTACCATGTTACTACTATATTACTACTATTACTACCATGTTACTACTATGTTACTACTATTACTACCATGTTACTACTATTACTACCATGTTACTACTATATTACTACTATTACTACTATATTACTACTATGACTACCATGTTACTACTATGTTACTACTATTACTACCATGTTACTACTATTACTACCATGTTACTACTATATTACTACTATTACTACTATATTACTACTATGACTACCATGTTACTACTATGTTACTACTATTACTACCATGTTACTACTATTACTACCATGTTACTACTATATTACTACTATTACTACCATGTTACTACTATATTACTACTATTACTACCATGTTACTACTATATTACTACTATTACTACCATGTTACTACTATATTACTACTATGACTACCATGTTACTACTATGTTACTACTATTACTACCATGTTACTACTATTACTACCATGTTACTACTATATTACTACTATTACTACCATGTTACTACTATATTACTACTATGACTACCATGTTACTACTATATTACTACTATTACTACCATGTTACTACTATTACTACCATGTTACTACTATATTACTACCATGTTACTACTATTACTACCATGTTACTACTATATTACTACTATTACTACCAAGTTACTACTGTGTCACTACTAGTACTACCATGTTACTACTATATTACTACTATGACTACCATGTTACTACTATATTACTAATACTACTACTATAGTACTACTATTACTACCATGTTACTACTATATTACTACCATGTTACTACTATATTACTAATACTACTACTATAGTACTACTATGTTACTACTATATTACTAATACTACTACTATAGTACTACCATGTTACTACTATATTACTACCATGTTACTACTATATTACTACTATTACTACCATGTTACTACTATGTCACAACTATTACTACTATGTCACAACTATTACTACCATGTTACTACCATGTTACTACTATATTACTAATATTACTATCATGGTACTACTATTACTACCATGTTACTACTATATTACTACTATGACTACCATGTTACTACTATATTACTACTATGACTCCCATGTTACTACGGTTACTACCATGTTACTATATTACTACTACCACTACTATATTACTACTATTACTACTATATTACTACCATGTTACTACTACTACCATGTTACTACATGTTACTACTACTATTACTACCATGGTACTACTATTACTACTATATTACTACTATTACTACCATGGTACTACAGCATTACTACCATATTACTATATTACTACTATTAATACCATGTTACTACTATATTACTACTATATTACGACAGCGATACTACTATATTACTACCATTACTACCATGTTACTACCTTGTCCCAGACCTGCTGTTTTCAACTCTCTAGAGACAGCAGGAGCGGTACAGATACTCTGAATGATCGGCTATGAAAAGCCAACTGACATTTACTCCTGAGGTGTTGACCTGTTGCACTGTTCCACCGTGATTATTAATATCTGACCCTGCTGGTCATCTATGAACATTTGAACATCTTGGCCCCTGTTCTGTTATAATCTCCACCCGGCACAGCCAGAAGAGGACTGGCCACCCCTCATAGCCTGGTTCCTCTCTAGGTTTCTTCCTAGGTTCCGGCCTTTCTAGGGAGTTTTTCCTAGCCACCGTGCTTCTATACCTGCATTGCTTGCTGTTTTGGGGTTTTAGGCTGGGTTTCTGTACAGCACTTTGAGACATCAGCTGATGTAAGAAGGGCTTTATAAATACATTTGATTGATTTGATTGAAATGTGTCAATCAGAACAAAGTGAATGTCGTTGCTTATTGACGAGATATTCCTCTAGTTCATATTCATTAGGGCACACAACAGAAAATGGTTTAAAACATTGTGCAAAAAAAATGGACAGGTAGTCCATGAAGTCCCACCCTGTTGGTCCGTTTTAATCTGTTTGGTGCCTAATGAATACGACCTCGTGACCTAGTGTTTCTGAAGTGTATCAGGAGTGTAATCATTAGTACAAACATTAAAGAAAGGTTTTGCAACATATTCTGTGTAATGAATACACCCCTGTAGTGTGTCTACAGTCTTGCCCAGAACAAAAGGATATGCATGCATTGGAACGGGACAGAGAGGAAGTTATGCAGTGACACCATGAAGGTGTCAGACCACTGACGGGAGAAGTAAGGCAAGAAGACTGCTTCTGCTCGGGGACAGGTGGTAAACGGCAGGATGAACCAATCACGCCACTCTGACTGACCCTGCAGTTCCTGAGCCTGACGCTGGGAAAACTCCTGGGTCTTCTTATGGTTCTTTAACTGGGAGAGAGAGAGAGAAAGAGAGAGAGAGAGAGAAAGAGAGAGCGAGAGAGAGAGAGAGTGAAAGAGAGAGAGAGAGAGAGAGAGAGCGAGAGAGAGAGAGAGAGAGAGAGAGAGAGAGAGAGAGAGAGAGAGAGAGAGAGAGAAAGAAAGAGAGAGAGAGAGAGAGAGAGAGAGAGAGAGAGAGAGAGAGAGAGAGAGAGAGAGAGGACGGGTGAGAGAGGCTATGCTATATATCATTAATCTGTCAACAACACTAGGCTATCCACATTCCACACATAATATGTCTGATTAACAAGATAAAGAGAAGGACAACAACAGAAGGCTATAATGCACCTGTACACCGTAAACAACGTAGTGTCTGAAGAGACTGGTCCGTAGCTTTGTGACTGTTGGTCTGTAGATGCCTTCTAGTCTACAGAACAGCCTCCGGTCCAGGTAACCCCAGTAGTCCTTCAGGCCATTCAGGTCAAAGGTATGGATGGACAGCTGAAGGTGGTCAATGATCTTGTCCAGCAAAACAATAAGTACAGTTTCTGAGAGAACATACGGGCTTTATTTGGGATACGAACGCAGCAACAAACAAAGAAAAGAGAAGTAGAGATACTCTTAATGATCGGCTATGAAAAGCCAACTGACATTTACTCCTGAGGTGCTGACTTGCTGCACCCTCGACAACTACTGTGATTATTGTTATTTGACCATGCTGGTCATTTATGAACATTTGAACATCTTGGCCATGTTCTGTTATAATCTCCACCCGGCACAGCCAGAAGAGGACTGGCCACCCCTCATAGCCTGGTTCCTCTCTAGGTTTCTTCCTATGTTTTGGCCTTTCTAGGGAGTTTTTCCTAGCCACCGTGCTTCTACACCTGCATTGCTTGCTGTTTTTGGGGTTTTAGGCTGGGTTTCTGTACAGCACTTTGAGATATCAGCTGATGTAAGAAGGGATATATAAATACATTTGATTTGATTTGATTTGAAGTAGGCAAAATGCATCATCATCACAGTTTCCTTCACAGTTAATTCACTCTTCTTTCATACCCGGAAACCTTTCTCCTTGTCTGCTTTTATATCCGAGTTTCTATATATCTATATATCTCCTTTCTCCTAAATCAGAGTTCATGTGCTTCCGTGCGCTGGTGAAGCCGCGATATATATCAAGTATTCTCCGACATGTTAATCCGTCCTCTTCGACAGCTGACCCCATCTCTCCCTCCACCGGTCGATGCAACATGACACACAGCGGTCGATCTGGCTTACACACTCAGGTGCAAGTATAAACATTGAAGATAATAAAGGCTACAAAACCATGATAACTATTACATTATGTTTTTTTTTTCAAATTGCATTGATGGGGTTGGTTTGCTGCCTGGACAGGCTGCTAAACAAGACTAGCTAACTAGCTAGCTTGGGTTTAGAAAAGTGGCGAGCCACTGTCACGATTTTCAACAAGAAATATGTCATTTACTATTTTTACAAGTCACTGTTGGTAATAGTGTGATTGAAATGTATTACACACTGTATTTGGTGTAAAACTTACCAAGTGAAAGGGCTGGCAAAAATATTTCCTGTTTTCTTTTTCTTATTATTTTTTCTTATTTTTTATTTTATTGCAACAATAATAACAATATTACACACCAATGGAAAAATAGAACACCAAATACACCAGGCAAACCCCCTCCCAAATTTTTGGCTGTTGAATAATTCAGGACATCATTACTATGTGACAAGGCAATGAGACATTAACTGTAACGGTACTCCTCTTCTGAGGAGGAGGAGGAGTAGGAAATATCGGACCAATGTGCAGCGTGGTAAGTGTCCATAATTATATTTTTAATAAATCAAATGAACACAGAACAAAATAACAAAAACACAAACAAACAACCGAAACAGTTCTGTATGGTGAAACACAGACACAGAAAATAACTACCCACAACCCATAGTGAGAAAACTGGCTACCTAAGTATGATTCTCAATCAGAGACAACGATCGACAGCTGCCTCTGATTGAGAACCATACCAGGCCAAACACAGAAATACAAACATAGAATGCCCACCCCAGCTCACGCCCTGACCAAACACAGAAATAGACAACCTAGACATAAAACATAGAACATACAAAGCAAACTATGGTCAGAACGTGACATTAACAGACATTCAGAAACATGACTTCTAATAATTTTTCCAACTTTTGAAGTTTCACAAGTTTGAGGGATTTATAAAATCGTAAAGGTTCAATGGAAGAAAAAAAAACAACAAAATAAGGAATTTTTACACCTCCATTTACATTTGTGAATATAATATTTTGACCAAGAGAATAATAATGTTAATAAAATAGTTATGATCGGAATTACAAGGATAAGCATAATGCCATTTAACATCATCAAAGGTAAACATAGGTAATTCTGGAGATTTTATACATAACCATTCATGAATTTTAATCTATAGTTTATACTAGAATGGCAGGATGAAGAAAAGAAATGCTCTATAGATTCTGAATCAGAGGAACAAAAAAAAACACAATACATTTTTGTCAAAATTGAATCTTTTGTGCAAGAAATCATTAACAGGGTAGATGGAATAAAATATTTTAAAATGAGTTTCTTTAACTTTTGAGATAACTGGACAAGTAAAGTAACAGGCTTTTGACCATAGCATGGGTTGGTCACTTCCATAGCAATATATTGAATTATAATCACCCAAAAAATTACATAATTAACTGCCAATCGTATCCACTTATTGTCGCATTATTTATCCAAAAGATTCCAGTCATTAATTTGTAAACTTGGAAAAGAGAACAACCTCACAACAAACGGTTCATAATAAGTCCAAGTAAAGGAAGTGGAAACCTTAATTTACTCTCTCTGAGTAATATTAACCTTACATTTACCAATGAACTCATGAAACGGCAAAAACTCCCCGGTGTTGTCTACCAAATCACATACAAAATGAATACCCTTGTCAAAAAGGCCTTTGAAAATGGATTTCCTATTCATTTTAATAACTCTATTATTATAAATCAATGTTTTGTGGAGGGAAAAATTGTGTTTGAATATAATTTTCCAGAAAAATAACATTTGCTGGTTAAACTTAGAGAATTTCACAGGTAATTTTGGAGGGTCAAAATCACATTTCATTAAGAATTAAAGTCCACCAAGTTTATTAAACAGACTGTTAGGGATATGATACCACATAGAGGTAGGATTAGACAGATGTAATTTCAACTATTTAATTCTAAAAGCACCCACTAACGACTCAAAAACAATAGCCTGTAATCCTCCACGATCATAGTCTTTCACTAATTGTGATTTACAAATATAATGCATTTTATTCCTTCAAACAAATCTAAATATAACAGAATTGACTTTTTTTTTATGTTATTAGAAGAAAGAAAAAGGGACTGACTTTGGTAAATAATTCTAGATAAACCATCAGTCTTGGACAAAAGAATATGACCCAAAATTGAGATATCACGTTGCAGCCACTGACTATGTAGGCCCCTAACCCCTCCCTCTAGGATCCTAACCCTTCCCTGTAGGCCCCTAACCCCTCCCTGTAGGCCCCTAGCTCTTCCATGTAGGCCCCTAACCCTTCAATGTTGGCCCCAAGCCTCTCCCTGTAGGCCCCTAGCCCTTCCCTGTAGGCCCCTAACCCTTCCATGTAGGCCCCTAGCGCTTCCATGTAGGCCCCTAACCCTTCCATGTAGGCCCCTAGCCCCTCCATGTAGGCCCCTAACCCTTCCATGTAGGCCCCTAGCGCTTCCATGTAGGCCCCTAACCCCTCCATGTAGGCCCCTAACCCCTCCATGTAGGCCCCTAACCCCTCCATGTAGGCCCCTAACCCCTCCCTGTAGGCCCCTAACCCCTCCATGTAGGCCCCTAACCCCTCCATGTAGGCCCCTAGCCCCTTCCATGTGGGCCCCTAACCCTTCCATGTAGGCCCCTAGCCCCTACATGTAGACCACTAGCCCCTCCATGTAGGCCCCTAACCCCTCCATGTAGGCCCCTAACCCTTCCATGTAGGCCCCTAACCCCTCCATGTAGGCCCCTAACCCTTCCATGTAGGCCCCTAACCCTTCCATGTAGGCCCCTAACCCCTCCATGTAGGCCCCTAACCCTTCCATGTAGGCCCCTAACCCCTCCATGTAGGCCCCTAACCCCACCCTGTAGGCCCCTAGCCCCTTCCATGTAGGCCCCTAGCCCTTCCATGTAGGCCCCTAACCCTTCCATGTAGGCCTCCTAACCCTTCCCTGTAGGCCCCTAACCCCTCCATGTAGGCCCCTAACCCTTCCATGTAGGCCTCCTAACCCTTCCCTGTAGGCCCCTAGCCCTTCCATGTAGACCCCTAACCCCTCCATGTAGGTCCCTAACCCTTCCCTGTAGGCCCCTAGCCCTTCCCTGTAGGCCCCTAGCCCTTCCCTGTAGGCCCCTAACCCTTCCATGTAGGCCCCTAATCCTTCCATGTAGGCCCCTAACCCCTCCCTGTAGGCCCCTAGCCCTTACCTGTAGGCCCCTAACCCCTCCATGTAGGCCCCTAACCCCTCCATGTAGGCCCCTAACCCTTCCATGTAGGCCTCCTAACCCTTCCCTGTAGGCCCCTAACCCCTCCATGTAGGCCCCTAACCCCTCCCTGTAGGCCCCTAGCCCCTCCATGTACGCCCCTAACCCTTCCATGTAGGCCTCCTAACCCTTCCCTGTAGGCCCCTAGCCCTTCCATGTAGACCCCTAACCCCTCCATGTAGGTCCCTAACCCTTCCCTGTAGGCCCCTAGCCCTTCCCTGTAGGCCCCTAGCCCTTCCCTGTAGGTCCCTAACCCTTCCATGTAGGCCCCTAATCCTTCCATGTAGGCCCCTAACCCCTCCCTGTAGGCCCCTAGCCCTTACCTGTAGGCCCCTAACCCCTCCATGTAGGCCCCTAACCCCTCCATGTAGGCCCCTAACCCTTCCATGTAGGCCTCCTAACCCTTCCCTGTAGGCCCCTAACCCCTCCATGTAGGCCCCTAACCCCTCCCTGTAGGCCCCTAGCCCCTCCATGTACGCCCCTAACCCTTCCATGTAGGCCTCCTAACCCTTCCCTGTAGGCCCCTAACCCCTCCCTGTAGGCCCCTAACCCTTCCCTGTAGGCCCCTAACCCCTCCATGTAGGCCCCTAACCCCTTCCCTGTAGGCCCCTAGCCCTTCCATGTAGGCCCCTAACCCCTCCATGTAGGCCCCTAGCCCCTTCCATGTAGGCCCCTAACCCCTACATGTAGGCCCCTAACCCCTCCATGTAGGCCCTAACCCCTTCCCTGTAGGCCCCTAGCCCTTCCATGTAGGCCCCTAGCCCCTTCCCTGTAGGCCCCTAGCCCTTCCATGTAGGCCCCTAACCCCTCCATGTAGGCCCCTAACCCCTCCATGTAGGCCCCTAACCCCTCCCTGTAGGCCCCTAACCCCTCCCTGTAGGCCCCTAACCCCTCCCTGTAGGCCCCTAACCCCTCCATGTAGGATCCTAACCCTTCCATGTAGTTCCCTAACCCTTCCCTGTAGGATCCTAACCCTTCCCTGTAGTTCCCTAACCCTTCCATGTAGGATCCTAACCCTTCCCTGTAGGATCCTAACCCTTCCCTGTAGGCCCCCTTCCCTGTAGGCCCCTAACCCTTCCCTGTAGGCCCCCTTCCCTGTAGGCCCCTAACCCTTCCATGTAGGATCCTAACCCTTCCCTGTAGGATCCTAACCCTTCCATGTAGTTCCCTAACCCTTCCCTGTAGACCCCTAACCTTTCCCTGTAGGATCCTAACCCTTCCCTGTAGGCCCCCTTCCCTGTAGGCCCCTAACCCTTCCCTGTAGGCCCCTAACCCTTCTCTGTAGGATCCTAACCCTTCTCTGTAGGCCCCTAACCCTTCCCTGTAGGCCCCCTTCCCTGTAGGCCCCTAACCCTTCCCTGTAGGATCCTAACCCTTCCCTGTAAGATCCTAACCCTTCCCTGTAGGCCCCTAACCCTTCCCTGTAGGCCCCCTTCCCTGTAGGCCCCCTTCCCTGTAGGCCCCTAACCCTTCCCTGTAGGCCCCTAACCCTTCTCTGTAGGATCCTAACCCTTCTCTGTAGGCCCCTAACCCTTCCCTGTAGGATCCTAACCCTTCCCTGTAGGATCCTAACGCTTCTCTGTCGGCCCCTAACCCTTCCCTGTAGGATCCTAACCCTTCCCTGTAGGATCCTAACCCTTCCCTGTAGGATCCTAACCCTTCCATGTAGTTCCCTAACCCTTCCCTGTAGGATCTTAACCCTTCCCTGTAGGATCCTAACCCTTCCCTGTAGGATCCTAACCCTTCTCTGTAGGACCCTAACCCTTCCCTGTAGGCCCCCTTCCCTGTAGGCCCCTAACCCTTCCCTGTAGGATCCTAACCCTTCCCTGTAGGCCCCTAACCCTTCTCTGTAGGATCCTAACCCTTCTCTGTAGGCCCCTAACCCTTCCCTGTAGGCCCCTAACCCTTCCCTGTAGGATCCTAACCCTTCCCTGTAGGATCCTAACGCTTCTCTGTCGGCCCCTAACCCTTCCCTGTAGGCCCCCTTCCCTGTAGGCCCCTAACCCTTCCCTGTAGGATCCTAACGCTTCTCTGTCGGCCCCTAACCCTTCCCTGTAGGCCCCCTTCCATGTAGTTCCCTAACCCTTCCCTGTAGGATCCTAACCCTTCCCTGTAGGATCCTAACCCTTCCCTGTAGGACCCTAACCCTTCCATGTAGTTCCCTAACCCTTCCCTGTAGGATCCTAACCCTTCCCTGTAGGATCCTAACCCTTCCCTGTAGGCCCCCTTCCCTGTAGGCCCCTAACCCTTCCCTGTAGGCCCCTAACCCTTCTCTGTAGGATCCTAACCCTTCTCTGTAGGCCCCTAACCCTTCCCTGTAGGCCCCCTTCCCTGTAGGCCCCTAACCCTTCCCTGTAGGATCCTAACCCTTCCCTGTAGGATCCTAACCCTTCCCTGTAGGATCCTAACCCTTCCCTGTAGGATCCTAACCCTTCCCTGTAGGACCCTAACCCTTCCCTGTAGGATCCTAACCCTTCCCTGTAGGATCCTAACCCTTCCCTGTAGGATCCTAACCCTTCCCTGTAGGATCCTAACCCTTCCCTGTAGGACCCTAACCCTTCCCTGTAGGATCCTAACCTTTCCCTGTAGGATTCTAACCCCTCTCTGTAGGATCCTAACCCTTCCCTGTAGGATCCTAACCCTTCCCTGTAGGATCCTAACCCTTCCCTGTAGGCCCCCTTCCCTGTAGGATCCTAACCCTTCCCTGTAGGATCCTAACCCTTCCCTGTAGGCCCCCTTCCCTGTAGGCCCCTAACCCTTCCCTGTAGGATCCTAACCCTTCCCTGTAGGCCCCCTTCCCTGTAGGCCCCCTTCCCTGTAGGATCCTAACCCTTCCCTGTAGGATCCTAACCCTTCCCTGTAGGCCCCTAACCCTTCCCTGTAGGATCCTAACCCTTCCCTGTAGGCCCCTAACCCTTCCCTGTAGGCCCCTAACCCTTCTCTGTAGGATCCTAACCCTTCTCTGTAGGCCCCTAACCCTTCCCTGTAGGCCCCCTTCCCTGTAGGCCCCTAACCCTTCCCTGTAGGATCCTAACCCTTCCCTGTAAGATCCTAACCCTTCCCTGTAGGCCCCTAACCCTTCCCTGTAGGCCCCCTTCCCTGTAGGCCCCTAACCCTTCCCTGTAGGCCCCTAACCCTTCCCTGTAGGATCCTAACCCTTCTCTGTAGGCCCCTAACCCTTCCCTGTAGGATCCTAACCCTTCCCTGTAGGATCCTAACGCTTCTCTGTCGGCCCCTAACCCTTCCCTGTAGGATCCTAACCCTTCCCTGTAGGATCCTAACCCTTCCCTGTAGGATCCTAACCCTTCCATGTAGTTCCCTAACCCTTCCCTGTAGGATCCTAACCCTTCCCTGTAGGATCCTAACCCTTCCCTGTAGGATCCTAACCCTTCTCTGTAGGACCCTAACCCTTCCCTGTAGGCCCCCTTCCCTGTAGGCCCCTAACCCTTCCCTGTAGGATCCTAACCCTTCCCTGTAGGCCCCTAACCCTTCTCTGTAGGATCCTAACCCTTCTCTGTAGGCCCCTAACCCTTCCCTGTAGGCCCCTAACCCTTCCCTGTAGGATCCTAACCCTTCCCTGTAGGATCCTAACGCTTCTCTGTCGGCCCCTAACCCTTCCCTGTAGGCCCCCTTCCCTGTAGGCCCCTAACCCTTCCCTGTAGGATCCTAACGCTTCTCTGTCGGCCCCTAACCCTTCCCTGTAGGCCCCCTTCCATGTAGTTCCCTAACCCTTCCCTGTAGGATCCTAACCCTTCCCTGTAGGATCCTAACCCTTCCCTGTAGGACCCTAACCCTTCCATGTAGTTCCCTAACCCTTCCCTGTAGGATCCTAACCCTTCCCTGTAGGATCCTAACCCTTCCCTGTAGGCCCCCTTCCCTGTAGGCCCCTAACCCTTCCCTGTAGGCCCCTAACCCTTCTCTGTAGGATCCTAACCCTTCTCTGTAGGCCCCTAACCCTTCCCTGTAGGCCCCCTTCCCTGTAGGCCCCTAACCCTTCCCTGTAGGATCCTAACCCTTCCCTGTAGGATCCTAACCCTTCCCTGTAGGATCCTAACCCTTCCCTGTAGGATCCTAACCCTTCCCTGTAGGACCCTAACCCTTCCCTGTAGGATCCTAACCCTTCCCTGTAGGATCCTAACCCTTCCCTGTAGGATCCTAACCCTTCCCTGTAGGATCCTAACCCTTCCCTGTAGGACCCTAACCCTTCCCTGTAGGATCCTAACCTTTCCCTGTAGGATTCTAACCCCTCTCTGTAGGATCCTAACCCTTCCCTGTAGGATCCTAACCCTTCCCTGTAGGATCCTAACCCTTCCCTGTAGGCCCCCTTCCCTGTAGGATCCTAACCCTTCCCTGTAGGATCCTAACCCTTCCCTGTAGGCCCCCTTCCCTGTAGGCCCCTAACCCTTCCCTGTAGGATCCTAACCCTTCCCTGTAGGCCCCCTTCCCTGTAGGCCCCTAACCCTTCCCTGTAGGCCCCTAACCCTTCTCTGTAGGATCCTAACCCTTCTCTGTAGGCCCCTAACCCTTCCCTGTAGGCCCCCTTCCCTGTAGGCCCCTAACCCTTCCCTGTAGGATCCTAACCCTTCCCTGTAGGATCCTAACCCTTCCCTGTAGGATCCTAACCCTTCCCTGTAGGATCCTAACCCTTCCCTGTAGGACCCTAACCCTTCCCTGTAGGATCCTAACCCTTCCCTGTAGGATCCTAACCCTTCCCTGTAGGATCCTAACCCTTCCCTGTAGGATCCTAACCCTTCCCTGTAGGACCCTAACCCTTCCCTGTAGGATCCTAACCTTTCCCTGTAGGATTCTAACCCCTCTCTGTAGGATCCTAACCCTTCCCTGTAGGATCCTAACCCTTCCCTGTAGGATCCTAACCCTTCCCTGTAGGCCCCCTTCCCTGTAGGATCCTAACCCTTCCCTGTAGGATCCTAACCCTTCCCTGTAGGCCCCCTTCCCTGTAGGCCCCTAACCCTTCCCTGTAGGATCCTAACCCTTCCCTGTAGGCCCCCTTCCCTGTAGGCCCCCTTCCCTGTAGGATCCTAACCCTTCCCTGTAGGATCCTAACCCTTCCCTGTAGGCCCCTAACCCTTCCCTGTAGGATCCTAACCCTTCCCTGTAGGCCCCTAACCCTTCCCTGTAGGCCCCTAACCCTTCTCTGTAGGATCCTAACCCTTCTCTGTAGGCCCCTAACCCTTCCCTGTAGGCCCCCTTCCCTGTAGGCCCCTAACCCTTCCCTGTAGGATCCTAACCCTTCCCTGTAAGATCCTAACCCTTCCCTGTAGGCCCCTAACCCTTCCCTGTAGGCCCCCTTCCCTGTAGGCCCTTAACCCTTCCCTGTAGGCCCCTAACCCTTCTCTGTAGGATCCTAACCCTTCTCTGTAGGCCCCTAACCCTTCCCTGTAGGATCCTAACCCTTCCCTGTAGGATCCTAACGCTTCTCTGTCGGCCCCTAACCCTTCCCTGTAGGATCCTAACCCTTCCCTGTAGGATCCTAACCCTTCCCTGTAGGATCCTAACCCTTCCATGTAGTTCCCTAACCCTTCCCTGTAGGATCCTAACCCTTCCCTGTAGGATCCTAACCCTTCCCTGTAGGATCCTAACCCTTCTCTGTAGGACCCTAACCCTTCCCTGTAGGCCCCCTTCCCTGTAGGCCCCTAACCCTTCCCTGTAGGATCCTAACCCTTCCCTGTAGGCCCCTAACCCTTCTCTGTAGGATCCTAACCCTTCTCTGTAGGCCCCTAACCCTTCCCTGTAGGCCCCTAACCCTTCCCTGTAGGATCCTAACCCTTCCCTGTAGGATCCTAACGCTTCTCTGTCGGCCCCTAACCCTTCCCTGTAGGCCCCCTTCCCTGTAGGCCCCTAACCCTTCCCTGTAGGATCCTAACGCTTCTCTGTCGGCCCCTAACCCTTCCCTGTAGGCCCCCTTCCATGTAGTTCCCTAACCCTTCCCTGTAGGATCCTAACCCTTCCCTGTAGGATCCTAACCCTTCCCTGTAGGACCCTAACCCTTCCATGTAGTTCCCTAACCCTTCCCTGTAGGATCCTAACCCTTCCCTGTAGGATCCTAACCCTTCCCTGTAGGCCCCCTTCCCTGTAGGCCCCTAACCCTTCCCTGTAGGCCCCTAACCCTTCTCTGTAGGATCCTAACCCTTCTCTGTAGGCCCCTAACCCTTCCCTGTAGGCCCCCTTCCCTGTAGGCCCCTAACCCTTCCCTGTAGGATCCTAACCCTTCCCTGTAGGATCCTAACCCTTCCCTGTAGGATCCTAACCCTTCCCTGTAGGATCCTAACCCTTCCCTGTAGGACCCTAACCCTTCCCTGTAGGATCCTAACCCTTCCCTGTAGGATCCTAACCCTTCCCTGTAGGATCCTAACCCTTCCCTGTAGGATCCTAACCCTTCCCTGTAGGATCCTAACCCTTCCCTGTAGGACCCTAACCCTTCCCTGTAGGATCCTAACCTTTCCCTGTAGGATTCTAACCCCTCTCTGTAGGATCCTAACCCTTCCCTGTAGGATCCTAACCCTTCCCTGTAGGATCCTAACCCTTCCCTGTAGGCCCCCTTCCCTGTAGGATCCTAACCCTTCCCTGTAGGATCCTAACCCTTCCCTGTAGGCCCCCTTCCCTGTAGGCCCCTAACCCTTCCCTGTAGGATCCTAACCCTTCCCTGTAGGCCCCCTTCCCTGTAGGCCCCCTTCCCTGTAGGATCCTAACCCTTCCCTGTAGGATCCTAACCCTTCCCTGTAGGCCCCTAACCCTTCCCTGTAGGATCCTAACCCTTCCCTGTAGGCCCCTAACCCTTCCCTGTAGGATCCTAACCCTTCCCTGTAGGCCCCTAACCCTTCCCTGTAGGACCCTAACCCCTCTCTGTAGGATCCTAACCCTTCCCTGTAGGACCCTAACCCTTCCCCCAGAAGAATGTCCTGCCTTTGATAAAACATCGAGCCTTTTCTATGATAACAATTGCCAGAGAATGTCCTGCTTCTTAAAAAAAGAGAGATTTAGGTTTTTCTAGAACAATTTACCCAAAACGGACAGATCACAAAACTCAGGTCATCTCAGAACATAAATGGCACAAAATGAAAGCAGTCTATAAAGAGCTTAAAACGATTACCTCTTCGTCCTCTGTCCATCCGAGTCGTTCAATTCAAAAGATACAAAAACGATTCAAAACATCACTGTGACTGATCAATGAGACTAACATTATTCCAATGTCTAATTAGGACTGCAGCAACCCCTAATGTGACTATATTGCAACACAAAACACTGTGCTGTTGCAGTTCGTCACATGGTGTGCCCTTACATATCGACTCGCAGAACGCCACAGGATGTTTTTGTGCTGGTCAAGGGCAGACAGGTCTGGAGTGAACCAAGGACTATATCTATTCCTAGTTCTACATTTTGTGAATGGGGCATGCTTATTTAAGATGGTGAGGAAGGCACTTTTAAAGAACAACCAGGCATCATCTACTGACGGGATGAGGTCAATGTCATTCCAGGATACCCCGGCCAGGTCGATTAGAAAGGCCTGCTCGCTGAAGTGTTTTAGGAAGCGTTTGACAGTGATGAGGGGTGATTGTTTGACCGCAGACCCATTACAGATGCAGGCAATGAGGCAGTGATCGCTGAGATCTTGATTGAAAACAGCAAAGGTGTATTTGGAGGGCGAGTTAGTTAGGATGACATCTATGTGGGTGACCGTGTTTACGGATTGGGGGTTGTACCTGGTAGGTTCATTGATAATTTGTGTGAGATTGAGGGCATCAAGCTTAGATTGTAGGATGGCCGGGGTGTTAAGCATGTCCCAGTTTAGGTCACCTAGTATCACTAGCTCAGAAGATAAATGGGGGGCAACCAATTCACATATGGTATCGAAGGCACAGCTGGGGGCAGAGGGAGGTCTATAGCAAGCGGCAACAGTGAGAGACTTGTTTCTGGAAAGGTGAATTTTTAGAAGTAGAAGCTCAAATTGTTTGGGTACAGACCTGGATAGTAAGACAGAACTCTGCAGGCTGTCTCTGCAGTAGATTGCAACACCGCCCCCTTTGGCAGTTCTATGTTGGCGGAAAATGTTATTGTTAGCGATGGAGATGTCAGGATTTTTGGTGGTTTTCCTAAGCCAGGATTCAGACACGGCTAAGACATCCGGGTTGGCAGAGTGTGCTAAAGCACTGAGTAAAACAAATTTAGGGAGGAGGCTTCTAATGTTAACATGCATGAAACCAAGGCTTTTACGGTTACAGAAGTCAACAAATGAGAGCTCCTGGGGAGTGGGAGTGGAGCTAGGCACTGCAGGTCCTGGATTAACCTCCACATCACCAGAGGAACAGAGGAGAAGTAGGATAAGGGTACGGCTATACGAACTGGCCGTCTAGCACGTTCGGAACAGAGAGTAAAATGAGCAGGTTTCTGGGCACGATAGCATAGATTCAAGGCATAGTGTACAGACAAAGGTAAGGTAGGATGTGAGTACATTGGAGGTAAACCTAGGCATTGAGTAATGATGAGAGAGATATAGTCTCTAGAGACGTTTAAACCAGGTGATGTCATCGCATATGTAGGAGGTGGAACAACATGGTTGGTTAAGGCATATAGAGCAGGGCTAGAGGCTCTATAGTGAAATAAGACAGTAATCACTAACCAGGACAGTGATGGACGAGGTATATTGATATTAGAGAGAGGCATGAGTAGCCAAGTGAACATATGGGTCCAGTGAGTGGTTGGGCTGACTGGGGACATGGCGATTCAGACAGTTAGCAGGCCGATGCTAACAAGCTAACAGTTAGTAGGCCGGGGCTAAACAAGCTAGCAGTTAGCAGACCGGGGCTGGCAAGCTAGCATTTAGCAGACCGGGTTAGCAAGCAGTTAGCAGACTGGTGCTAGCAGTTAGCAGACCGGGGCAGGCAAGCTAGCAGTTAGCAGACCGGGGATAGCAAGTTAGCCTTTGGGGGACGTCGCGATGGGGGTAAGTCTGTTTTTGCCTCTTCGTGCGGTGACGTCGATAGGCCAGTCGTGGAATTAGTAGGGTTCCAAGTAGCTCTAGGTAGCTAACAGGCCACAGTTAGCAGAATGGGCCTTCCACTGACGTCGCGCCTGAGGGGCCTGTTGGAAACCTCGGGCAGATTATGTCGGTATTCCAGTCGTAGAGGATCGGCGGGGTTCCGTGCCCCGTACCGGCAGTAGAAGGGGTCCGGATATTGTAGCCCAGGAGTGGGCTTCGGTGGTAGCCCAGGAGTCCTAGCCAGGCTAGCTTCAGGCTAATTGGTGCTTGCTCCGGGATGAAAACGCGAGCCAGGAGTGGTCACCCGGGATTGCGGTTCGCTAGTTGCGAAGATCCAGATGAAAATCTTGGATGAATTAGACATAGGCTATATGGAATCAACAAGGCAATGCACAGGAGGATGAGCCAAAGATGATCGGTCATATCCTATTATGTCAAGGTAAATACAATCTTTAAGAACCCAGAATATGCTACGCTAGGCTTAGCTATGTTAGGCTTCGCTATGCTCGGCTTCGCTATGCTAGATAGACTTTCTGTCGGATGCAAAGGGTAAGAGAGAGACACCATTGTAAATACAACCTAAATTTAGGTTGATTTTATTTTCCCTTTTGTACTTTAACTTTTCGCACATCATTGTAACACTGTATATATACATAATACGACATTTGAAATGTCTTTATTCTTTTGTGAGTGTAATCTTTACTGTTAATTGTTTATTGTTTATCTATTTCACTTGCTTTGGCAATGTAAACATATGTTTCCCATGCCAATAAAGCCCTTAAATTGAAATGAGAGATTACAAGGGAATTACTTACTGTATTGTCCTGTAGGATAAATGTATTGTCCTGTAGGATAAATGTTTTGCCCTGTAGGGTAAATGTATTGTCCTGTAGGGTAAATGTATTGTCCTGTAGGATAAATGTATTGTCCTGTAGGGTAAATGTATTGTCCTGTAGGGTAAATGTATTGTCCTGTAGGATAAATGTTTTGTCCTGTAGGGTAAATGTAGTGTCCTGTAGGGTAAATGTATTGTCCTGTAAGGTAAATGTATTGTCCTGTACTGTAAAATGTATTGTCCTGTAGGGTAAATGTATTGTCCTGTAGGGTAAATGTATTGTCCTGTAGGATAAATGTTTTGTCCTGTGGGATAAATGTTTTGTCCTGTAGGGTAAATGTAGTGTCCTGTAGGGTAAATGTATTGTCCTGTAAGGTAAATGTATTGTCCTGTACTGTAAAATGTATTGTCCTGTAAGGTAAATGTATTGTCCTGTACTGTAAAATGTATTGTCCTGTAGGATAAATGTATTGTCCTGTAGGGTAAATGTATTGTCCTGTACTGTAAAATGTATTGTCCTGTAGGATAAATGTATTGTCCTGTAGGGTAAATGTATTGTCCTGTACTGTAAAATGTATTGTCCTGTACTGTAAAATGTATTGTCCTGTACTGTAAAATGTATTGTCCTGTACTGTAAAATGTATTGTCCTGTACTGTAAAATGTATTGTCCTTTAGGGTAAATGTATTGTTCTGTACTGTAATATGGTTTGCATGGATTTCATCTGCATGCCTTCACCCAGTCCAGTTTTTGTTGTCATGGAAACTTCCTTTTTTATGTCTGTATGTACAGTACAGCATATTTTTCAACTGGTGGTAAATCTCTAAAAGTAAATCTCTAGTATATATGAATTTATTGCCACCCTCTGCTCTGGTCGCCTATACTCAGGAAGCATTGGGTACTCTGAGAAAGTCCTTTAAGAACTATTCCCACTACCTAAATCTAGAGCACCACACACACACACACACACACACACACACACACACACACACACACACACACACACACACACACACACACACACACACACACACACACACACACACACACACACACACACACACACACACACACACACACACACACACAGCACACAGATTGCTTTGAACATTCTCCTTTTTTAAGTCTTCAGACTAATTGGATGAGGCAAAGCTTTCATTTTTTAAAGTTTCCATGGCAATATATGTATTTATACTTCTAGGTTTTAAGACTTTGATTCTGGTATTGGTGATATGCAGAATTATTGAACTATGTTTGATGAAAACCTAACCATTCCTCAGCAGAATGCCAGTCCTCATCGAGCGTCATCTACATCAGTACAGTAAACTATAGAGAGAATAGAAGACCTTTGCATGAAAAAGGTACTAAACTTGCTTGCTACTAAACATGTACTGTGTGTGTGTTACAGTGCCTGGCTCCTGGGTGGCTCAGTGGGTCTAAGGCACTGCATCTCAGTGCAAGAGGTGTCACTACAGTCCCTGGTTCGAATCACATCCGGCTGTGATTGGGAGTCCCATAGGGTGGCGCACAATTAGCACAGCGTCGTTCATGTTTGGCCAGGGGGTAGGCCGTCATTGTAAATAAGAATTTGTTCATAACTGACTTGCCTAGTTAAATAAAGGTTAAATTTAGAATAAAAAAAATTCAAATCTTTATTTTCTAAAACCGCAGCAAAAAATCTGTAATGAGTGGACATCGTCATTATCATAGTTTTTGTAGTTGTCGCTGATTTGCATGAGGGACAGGAAGTGTCATGTTGATGTGGATTAGTATATAGTCTTTGATTGTTGTGAAATATTTGGGAAAAGGAGAGTCATCACAACACCACGGAATGTACATAAAAATGCCAATATGGGCTCTGGGTGTCCCTGCGCACGGTGGGTACAATGCAGGACAGGTAACCTGTTGAATAGGAAACGACAACTCAAGAGAATTAACGGCACTAGGACCCAGACCGATCTATCCGCTCTTCTCTACGGTAGAGAGCAACTGTGTTCACGACGTACTAGTAGTGTCAGCCGTCCTCACAAGGAAGGAGCAACATGCTAATACAATAGGTTGTGAAAGGTACGTTGAAGTATTTTTGTTACAATGTGTCCGTGAACATGTGATTTTAAAAACCGTCGACGCTGAAATGAGAGGTATTGTAGATGTTTTATTCTCTCAATGCAGGATTTGAAGATGATTGGAATCGACTCAGTGGTAGAGAAACATGGGATAGACAGCAGACACCTACCTGCAAGCAGTGTTATAAATGACAAATGATGAAATTCTAGGTGGTTACTTGTGCGATACATTGGTTGCCATAATAGGTGAATTATTGATACATCGTTTCTTTTGCAAATTTGGCTACATTTCTCTTCCTTAACCCCACCGTAGACTGATCACACGGTTCCAACCCTGCCCAGTGACCACCGATGGAAGCCTGTGGAAAACTGGCTGCATCTTTTATCGAGAACTGCACCTTGCAAAACAATGCATTGAAAAATATGTTCAAAAAAACGCTATGGAAACCGCAGTACATTTTGTTTTCAGTTTGGATGTTGGTTTGATATTTGGAGTTTGTTTGTCAATGCCTCTTCAACGGAAGGTCCTCGGGATGATTAGGGTGATATATCTAGAATCAGATGACGATTTCTGCGTTCCGTTTTCCAAAAAAGTGACTTTACTTTGGTTTCAATGGGGGATTATTGTGTGCTGGCGGCTAAGGGACCGTTTAAAAAGTGCAATCAGCCAAACCTGGTGTTTACAGAAAAAAAGTTTTTGTCTCACTTCTCTAGATATCTTAAACCAACTTAGTTTTTCCCCACAACAATTACATTCAAAAATATTAACTTGTTTATTGATTTCATGTAAAAATATGAGATAAAAAACATAGACCTATGATCTCACTCACTCGTACACCAATAAGAATTCACATTTGAAAATTCCCTGATTTATAAATATCTTCTAACTGTCATAATTATAATTTTTAATGGCTTCCGATCCACATGTGCCAGAGCTTTGTTCCCTGACCTCAATTATCAAAGCAAATTTCTAAAATGCCTCCCCTTTGATTTTCTACAAATATTTATCCCATTACAGCTGTAGTTATTAATTCACACACAGATCAAGTTGTTTCATACCTTCCAGCCATGAGACACATACATCTAAAACCACGTGATGTTAGGTCACTAATCTCCTTTCTACATAGAACAACCAACAGATTTCACATAAATTTTTCCTGTAACAGGTCTAATTTTCAATAGCTCACTGACCATATGAGCTATAGATCTACAGACCAGTGTGGTGGGTTCCTTGACTTCTCTTATCATAGGTACACTTTAGCTTTTTTTCCACTTGGAAATATTTTTCCTACGTGACCCATTTCAGGAAACTCGACGTATGTCGCGGATCACTACTTCACAGGAGAGCCATTTTGAACGTAAACTTTTTTTATTTTGATCAAAATGTGTTTTTTGGGGGGGGGGGGCAAAAATGCTTTCTGGAACATGTGAACTTTCATGTGCCTTAATAACAAACGTGTTGCCATCTGTAAATACAAATACAATTGTTAAATTACGAGCCTTGTCGGTTTAGCCACAGAAAGTCATCAACCTTCCCGCTAGCCATGATCGTCTGAGATAATGAGTCAGCTGGACATGCCAAGAGTTTCGATTTGGTCTGCCATATAGCACGCTTCTGTCTATTTGAGCTGGTCAGTATGTCTAGGTAATCCTGTCTAACGCAGCTTTAAAAAAAAAAAAATGCATCGTGTAGTAAAACTGCATAAGCCTAATGTCAAGTTAAAGTGTACTGTTATCTAGCTAACACTAGCTGTCTGGCTCGCTAGCTAATGTTACGTGTATGCTCTCCAGTTTTGAAATCAATGGAATTCCGAGTATGATAGCTAAGGAGATGGAGAGAGAACCTGTCTCCGGATTACATCTTCAAACTAAGGGCAACTATCTGACAGGACATCCATGATGTATACAGGTAAGGTAGTCTAGCTAGCTACATTTTCAGATATTACACGTTTCTAATTGACAGAAAGTGGTTTCAAGTTCATTTCAAGTGTACTGTTAGCTAGCTAACTTTAGCTGGCTGGCTCGCTAGCTAACGTTACTTGTATGATCTTATTATTTGTATCTCAGAGCCATTTGCTTGACTAGTTATAGCCTAATGTTAGCTAGCTAACATTTCACTTGGTTGGTTAGCGACCTGCAGATTCATGCTGGGTATTAACGTCATGAGTTGGGTTTATGATTCATTGTTTAGCCGGTCGGTCTTAGTATTAGTATTAATTATTATTAGTATTACTAATTCATCAACGGATCTACTTTTCTATAGCTTTTATATTCAGATGGTTTTGAAATCACACTGAAAATACTTTACAATATTGTACATATTTAACCTTTCTGGCGTAGGCGTTCCGCTAGCGACCCACCTCGACAACATCCTGCGAAATAGCAGAGTGCCAGATTCAAAATACAGAAATTATCATAATAAACATGAATAAAAAAATACAAGTGTTATACATCGGCTTAAAGATTAAATTCTTGTTAATCCAGCCGCTTTGTCAAATTTCAAAAAGGTTTTACGGCGAAAGCATAACGTGATTATCTGAGGACAGCGCCCCCGCTTACAAAAGCATACAAACATTTTACAACCAAGTAAAGGAATTACAAAAGTCAGAAATAGCGATACAATTAATCACTTACCTTTGAGATCTTCATCTGGTTGCAGTCACAAGAGTCCCAGCTACACAATAAATGTTCGTTTTGTTCGATAAAGTCCCTCTTTATATCCCAAAAACTCAGTTTTGTTCAGTAATCCACTGGCTCAAAGGCGGTCAAAACATGCAGACGAATACATCCTAATAGTACCGGTGAAGTCGAAACATGTCAAACGATGTTTATAATGAATCCTCTGGTTGTCAATTGTCTAAATAATCAATAATATTTCAACCCGGACAATAACGTTTTCAATAGAAAGGAAAAACAAACAACGAAGGGCACAAACCAGCACTAAAATACTGGAGATTTGAAATTATGCAGATAATTCCATTGAATTACCAGTACAGAGTCAATGTGCAGGGGTACGAGGTAGTAATGAGACTATATACAAGGAGTACCAGTACAGAGTCAATGTGCAGGGGTACGAGGTAGTAATGAGACTATATACAAGGAGTACCAGTACAGAGTCAATGTGCAGGGGTACGAGGTAGTAATGAGACTATATACAAGGAGTACCAGTACAGAGTCAATGTGCAGGGGTACGAGGTAGTAATGAGACTATATACAAGGAGTACCAGTACAATGTGCAGGGGTACGAGGTAGTAATGAGACTATATACAAGGAGTACCAGTACAGAGTCAATGTGCAGGGGTACGAGGTAGTTGAGGTAATATATATATATATATATATATACAGTACCAGTCAAAAGTTTGGACACACCTACTCATTCAAGGGTTTTTTTCCTTTATTTTTTAAAACTATTTTCTACATTGTAGAATAATAGTGAAGACATCAAAACCTAGAAATAACACATATGTAATCATGGAGTAAACTCCCCCCCACCCACCAAAATAAAAGTGTTAAACAAATTTGCCATGATTACGGCTTTGTTTACTCTTGGTATTATCTCATTGAATGAGTCAGTGTGTCCACATGTTTGACTGGTATTGTAGGTAGGGGTACAAATGACTAGGCAATCATAATAGATAATAAACAGAGTAGCAGCAGCGTGTGGGTGTGGTGTCAATATGCGTGTGTGTGTGTGTGTGTAGTATGTGTGAGTGTGTGTGTGTGTGTAGAGTCCCGTGAGTGTACATAGAGCCAGTGCAAAAATAGTGTGGGTTAATGCAAATAGTCACGGTAGCCATTTGATTAACTGTTAAGCAGACTTGGTGCTCTGGTATCACTTGCCGTGCGGTAGCAGAGAGAACAGTATGACTCAGGTGTCCGGAGTCTCTGACACCGCCTGGTATAGAGGTCCTGGATGGCAGGGATCTCAGCACCAGTGATGTACTGGGCCCGTACGCACTACCCTCTACCGCCTTGCGGTCGGTTGCCAAGCAGTGGTCGTACCGAGCGGTGATGCAGCCAGTCAAGATGCTCTCGATGGTGCAGCTGTATAACTTTTTTGAGGATCTGAGGGGCCCAAGGCCAAATCTTTTCAACCTCCTGAGGGTGAAGAGGCGTTGTCAGGCCCTCTTCACGACTGTGTTGGTGTGTTTGGACCATAATAGGTCCTTAGCGATGTGGATACCGAGGAATGTGAAGCTCTCGACCCGCTCCACTACAGCCCAATCGATGTGGACTGTCACATTTGCTGATGTGTTGTTGCCTACCTTCACCACCTGGGGGCGTCCTGTCAGGAAGTCCAGAATCCAGTTGCAGAGGGGGGTGTTCAGTCCCAGGGTCCTTAGCTTAGTGATGAGCTTGGAGGGTGCTATGGTGTTGAACGCTGAGCCGTAGTTTATGAACCGCATTCTTACACTGTTATTTCCCCTCTTGTCCAGGTGAGGAAAGGGCCGTGTGGATAGAGATTGCGTCATCTGTGGATCTGTTGGGGCGGTATGCAGAATGGGAGTTGGTCTATGATGATGGTGTTGATGTGAGCTATGACAAGCCTTTCAAATGCATATGGTCAGTCAGCTAAATTACGTCTATCACTGGAAACATGAATATTTTAAAAACAGTGAAATAAAACATTTTCTATGGACGAGGTCAAAGACTAAGTGTTAAATAGATGTATATATAATATATATATATATAATTTGGACTGGAAGCGATTTGGAAAAATGAAATCTGTACATGGATTAATTAACTACAGCTGTATTAGGATATATACTTTGTAGAAAATCAAAAATAAAATGTCTACCTTTTTTTTGTTTGTTGATAAGAGGTCAAGTAGCCCCACTACACGTGTCTAGATCTATAGCTCATATGGTCAGTGAGCTATTGAAAATTAGACCTGTTACAGGAAATATTCATGTGAAAACTGTTGGTGGTTCTATGTAGAACGGAGAACAGTGACCTAACATCAAGTGGTTTTAGATGTGTGTGTCTTTGGGCTGGAAGGTATGAAACAACTTGATCTGTTTGTTTTTAATTCACCTTTATTTAACCAGGTAGGCTAGTTGAGAACAAGTTCTCATTTGCAACTGCGACCTGGCCAAGATAAAGCAAAGCATTTCGACACATACAACAACACAGAGTTACACATGGAGTAAAACAAACATACAGTCAATAATACAGTAGAAAAATAAGTCGATATACAATGTGAGCAAATGAGGTGAGATAAGGGCAAAAAAAGGCCATGGTGGCGAGGTAAATACAATATAGCAAGTAAAACACTGGAATGGTAGATTTGCAGTGGAAGAATGTGCAAAGTAGAGATAGAAATAATGGGGTGCAAAGGAGCAAAATAAATAAATACAGTAGAGGAAGAGGTAGTTGTTTGGGCTAAATTATAGATGGGCTATGTACAGGTGCAGTGATCTGTGAGCTGCTCTGACAGCTGGTGCTTAAAGCTAGTGAGGGAGATAAGTGTTTCCAGCTTCAGAGATTTTTGCAGTTCGTTCCAGTCATTGGCAGCAGAGAACTGGAAGGAAAGACGACCAAAGGAGGAATTGGCTTTGGGGGTGACCAGTGAGATATACCTGCTGGAGCGCGTGCTACGAGTGGGTGCTGCTATGGTGACCAGTGAGCTGAGATAAGGCAGGGCTTTACCTAGCAGAGACTTGTAGATAACCTGTAGCCAGTGGGTTTGGCGACGAGTATGAAGCGAGGGCCAACCAACGAGAGCGTACAGGTCGCAATGGTGGGTAGTGTATGGGGCTTTGGTGACAAAACGGATGGCACTGTGATAGACTGCATCCAATTTGCTGAGTAGAGTGTTGGAGGCTATTTTATAGATGACATCACCAAAGTCGAGGATCGGTAGGATGGTCAGTTTTACGAGGGTATGTTTGGCAGCATGAGTGAAGGATGCTTTGTTGCGAATTAGGAAGCCCATTCTAGATTTAATTTTGGATTGAAGATGCTTAATGTGAGTCTGTAAGGAGAGTTTACAGTCTAACCAGACACCTAGGTATTTGTAGTTGTCCACATATTCTAAGTCAGAACCGTCCAGAGTAGTGATGCTGGATGGGCGGGCAGGTGCGGGCAGCGATCGGTTGAAGAGCATGCATTTAGTTTAACTTGCGTTTAAGAGCAGTTGGAGGCCACGGAAGGAGAGTTGTATGGCATTGAAGCTCATCTGGAGGTTAGTTAACACAGTGTTCAAAGAGGGGCCAGAAGTATACAGAATGGTGAGAATTAATAACTACAGCTGAAATGGGACAAATATTTGTAGAAAATCAAAGGGTAGGAATTTGTGTGTGTGTGTGTGTGTGTGTGTGTGTGTGTGTGTGTGTGTGTGTGTGTGTGTGTGTGTGTGTGTGTGTGTGTGTGTGTGTGTGTGTGTGTGTGTGTGTGTGTGTGTGTGTGTGTGTGTGTGTGTGTGTGTGTGTGTGTGTGTGCGCGCACGCACGCAACCTGGACTCTGGGTATGATATGTTACGAATTCAAAATGTTTGGTTGCTAGGTGACTAACGCTAATGTTAGTTAGGTGGCTCACGTTAGCTAGGCTAGGGGTTAGGAGTTAGGTTAAGGGTTAGTGGAAGGGTTAGCTAACTTGCAAAGTAGCTAAAAAGTAGTAAGTTGCTAATTAGCTAAAATGCTAAAGTTGTCCGGGATGATTTGAAAAAGCAATCTTTGGGATGCTAGACATTGCTATCAACTACCCTCCTTTTAATTTGGCCCTAAGTAACCTTCTGTCTTGTGTGTGTGTGACCATAACAAATGTAAAATATCATACTAATTTGGTTGTCCCGGATTCTCGTTTACTATGTTACATGTAGTCTGAGACCAGGCTGGGGTGTGTGTGTATTGCAGTGAACTAAATTCGTAGGTCTAATTGTTCTGTTTTCTATAATACACCAGCTTGGGTCATGATCAATTCAGAAATGTTTAGCCATAAACGTAATAATCAGTTTGTTGGATAAATGTCATTTCTTGGGGGTGTTGCAATAACATATCAGGCAAAATGTGGCTGCGCTGAAGACATCTCTATGGGTCCGCTAATACAGGACTAGTAAAGGGTTAGGGTTAGTACTACTCTAATACAGGACTAGTAAAGGGTTAGTACTACTCTAATACAGGACTAGTAAAGGGTTAGTACTACTCTAATACAGGACTAGTAAAGGGTTAGTACTACTCTAATACAGGACTAGTAAAGGGTTAGTACTACTCTAATACAGGACTAGTAAAGGGTTAGTACTACTCTAATACAGGACTAGTAAAGGGTTAGTACTACTCTAATACAGGACTAGTAAAGGGTTAGTACTACTCTAATACAGGACTAGTAAAGGGTTAGTACTACTCTAATACAGGACTAGTAAAGGGTTAGTACTACTCTAATACAGGACTAGTAAAGGGTTAGTACTACTCTAATACAGGACTAGTAAAGGGTTAGTACTACTCTAATACAGGACTAGTAAAGGGTTAGTACTACTCTAATACAGGACTAGTAAAGGGTTAGTACTACTCTAATACAGGACTAGTAAAGGGTTAGTACTACTCTAATACAGGACTAGTAAAGGGTTAGTACTACTCTAATACAGGACTAGTAAAGGGTTAGTACTACTCTAATACAGGACTAGTAAAGGGTTAGTACTACGCTAATACAGGACTAGTAAAGGGTTAGTACTACTCTAATACAGGACTAGTAAAGGGTTAGTACTACTCTAATACAGGACTAGTAAAGGGTTAGGGTTAGTACTACTCTAATACAGGACTAGTAAAGGGTTAGTACTACTCTAATACAGGACTAGTAAAGGGTTAGTACTACTCTAATACAGGACTAGTAAAGGGTTAGTACTACTCTAATACAGGACTAGTAAAGGGTTAGTACTACTCTAATACAGGACTAGTAAAGGGTTAGTACTACTCTAATACAGGACTAGTAAAGGGTTAGTACTACTCTAATACAGGACTAGTAAAGGGTTAGTACTACTCTAATACAGGACTAGTAAAGGGTTAGTACTACTCTAATACAGGACTAGTAAAGGGTTAGTACTACTCTAATACAGGACTAGTAAAGGGTTAGTACTACTCTAATACAGGACTAGTAAAGGGTTAGTACTACTCTAATACAGGACTAGTAAAGGGTTAGTACTACTCTAATACAGGACTAGTAAAGGGTTAGTACTACGCTAATACAGGACTAGTAAAGGGTTAGTACTACTCTAATACAGGACTAGTAAAGGGTTAGTACTACTCTAATACAGGACTAGTAAAGGGTTAGGGTTAGTACTACTCTAATACAGGACTAGTAAAGGGTTAGTACTACTCTAATACAGGACTAGTAAAGGGTTAGTACTACTCTAATACAGGACTAGTAAAGGGTTAGTACTACTCTAATACAGGACTAGTAAAGGGTTAGTACTACTCTAATACAGGACTAGTAAAGGGTTAGTACTACTCTAATACAGGACTAGTAAAGGGTTAGTACTACTCTAATACAGGACTAGTAAAGGGTTAGTACTACTCTAATACAGGACTAGTAAAGGGTTAGTACTACTCTAATACAGGACTAGTAAAGGGTTAGTACTACTCTAATACAGGACTAGTAAAGGGTTAGTACTACTCTAATACAGGACTAGTAAAGGGTTAGTACTACTCTAATACAGGACTAGTAAAGGGTTAGTACTACTCTAATACAGGACTAGTAAAGGGTTAGTACTACTCTAATACAGGACTAGTAAAGGGTTAGTACTACTCTAATACAGGACTAGTAAAGGGTTAGTACTACTCTAATACAGGACTAGTAAAGGGTTAGTACTACTCTAATACAGGACTAGTAAAGGGTTAGTACTACTCTAATACAGGACTAGTAAAGGGTTAGTACTACTCTAATACAGGACTAGTAAAGGGTTAGTACTACTCTAATACAGGACTAGTAAAGGGTTAGTACTACTCTAATACAGGACTAGTAAAGGGTTAGTACTACTCTAATACAGGACTAGTAAAGGGTTAGTACTACTCTAATACAGGACTAGTAAAGGGTTAGTACTACTCTAATACAGGACTAGTAAAGGGTTAGTACTACTCTAATACAGGACTAGTAAAGGGTTAGTACTACTCTAATACAGGACTAGTAAAGGGTTAGTACTACTCTAATACAGGACTAGTAAAGGGTTAGTACTACTCTAATACAGGACTAGTAAAGGGTTAGTACTACTCTAATACAGGACTAGTAAAGGGTTAGTACTACTCTAATACAGGACTAGTAAAGGGTTAGTACTACTCTAATACAGGACTAGTAAAGGGTTAGTACTACTCTAATACAGGACTAGTAAAGGGTTAGTACTACTCTAATACAGGACTAGTAAAGGGTTAGTACTACTCTAATACAGGACTAGTAAAGGGTTAGTACTACTCTAATACAGGACTAGTAAAGGGTTAGTACTACTCTAATACAGGACTAGTAAAGGGTTAGTACTACTCTAATACAGGACTAGTAAAGGGTTAGTACTACTCTAATACAGGACTAGTAAAGGGTTAGTACTACTCTAATACAGGACTAGTAAAGGGTTAGTACTACTCTAATACAGGACTAGTAAAGGGTTAGTACTACTCTAATACAGGACTAGTAAAGGGTTAGTACTACTCTAATACAGGACTAGTAAAGGGTTAGTACTACTCTAATACAGGACTAGTAAAGGGTTAGTACTACTCTAATACAGGACTAGTAAAGGGTTAGTACTACTCTAATACAGGACTAGTAAAGGGTTAGTACTACTCTAATACAGGACTAGTAAAGGGTTAGTACTACTCTAATACAGGACTAGTAAAGGGTTAGTACTACTCTAATACAGGACTAGTAAAGGGTTAGTACTACTCTAATACAGGACTAGTAAAGGGTTAGTACTACTCTAATACAGGACTAGTAAAGGGTTAGTACTACTCTAATACAGGACTAGTAAAGGGTTAGTACTACTCTAATACAGGACTAGTAAAGGGTTAGTACTACTCTAATACAGGACTAGTAAAGGGTTAGTACTACTCTAATACAGGACTAGTAAAGGGTTAGTACTACTCTAATACAGGACTAGTAAAGGGTTAGTACTACTCTAATACAGGACTAGTAAAGGGTTAGTACTACTCTAATACAGGACTAGTAAAGGGTTAGTACTACTCTAATACAGGACTAGTAAAGGGTTAGTACTACTCTAATACAGGACTAGTAAAGGGTTAGTACTACTCTAATACAGGACTAGTAAAGGGTTAGTACTACTCTAATACAGGACTAGTAAAGGGTTAGTACTACTCTAATACAGGACTAGTAAAGGGTTAGTACTACTCTAATACAGGACTAGTAAAGGGTTAGTACTACTCTAATACAGGACTAGTAAAGGGTTAGTACTACTCTAATACAGGACTAGTAAAGGGTTAGGGTTAGTACTACTCTAATACAGGACTAGTAAAGGGTTAGTACTACTCTAATACAGGACTAGTAAAGGGTTAGGGTTAGTACTACTCTAATACAGGACTAGTAAAGGGTTAGTACTACTCTAATACAGGACTAGTAAAGGGTTAGTACTACGCTAATACAGGACTAGTAAAGGGTTAGTACTACGCTAATACAGGACTAGTAAAGGGTTAGTACTACGCTAATACAGGACTAGTAAAGGGTTAGTACTACTCTAATACAGGACTAGTAAAGGGTTAGTACTACTCTAATACAGGACTAGTAAAGGGTTAGTACTACTCTAATACAGGACTAGTAAAGGGTTAGTACTACTCTAATACAGGACTAGTAAAGGGTTAGTACTACTCTAATACAGGACTAGTAAAGGGTTAGTACTACTCTAATACAGGACTAGTAAAGGGTTAGTACTACTCTAATACAGGACTAGTAAAGGGTTAGTACTACTCTAATACAGGACTAGTAAAGGGTTAGTACTACTCTAATACAGGACTAGTAAAGGGTTAGTACTACTCTAATACAGGACTAGTAAAGGGTTAGTACTACTCTAATACAGGACTAGTAAAGGGTTAGTACTACTCTAATACAGGACTAGTAAAGGGTTAGTACTACTCTAATACAGGACTAGTAAAGGGTTAGTACTACTCTAATACAGGACTAGTAAAGGGTTAGTACTACTCTAATACAGGACTAGTAAAGGGTTAGTACTACTCTAATACAGGACTAGTAAAGGGTTAGTACTACTCTAATACAGGACTAGTAAAGGGTTAGTACTACTCTAATACAGGACTAGTAAAGGGTTAGTACTACTCTAATACAGGACTAGTAAAGGGTTAGTACTACTCTAATACAGGACTAGTAAAGGGTTAGTACTACTCTAATACAGGACTAGTAAAGGGTTAGTACTACTCTAATACAGGACTAGTAAAGGGTTAGTACTACTCTAATACAGGACTAGTAAAGGGTTAGTACTACTCTAATACAGGACTAGTAAAGGGTTAGTACTACTCTAATACAGGACTAGTAAAGGGTTAGTACTACTCTAATACAGGACTAGTAAAGGGTTAGTACTACTCTAATACAGGACTAGTAAAGGGTTAGTACTACTCTAATACAGGACTAGTAAAGGGTTAGTACTACTCTAATACAGGACTAGTAAAGGGTTAGTACTACTCTAATACAGGACTAGTAAAGGGTTAGTACTACTCTAATACAGGACTAGTAAAGGGTTAGTACTACTCTAATACAGGACTAGTAAAGGGTTAGTACTACTCTAATACAGGACTAGTAAAGGGTTAGTACTACTCTAATACAGGACTAGTAAAGGGTTAGTACTACTCTAATACAGGACTAGTAAAGGGTTAGTACTACTCTAATACAGGACTAGTAAAGGGTTAGTACTACTCTAATACAGGACTAGTAAAGGGTTAGTACTACTCTAATACAGGACTAGTAAAGGGTTAGTACTACTCTAATACAGGACTAGTAAAGGGTTAGTACTACTCTAATACAGGACTAGTAAAGGGTTAGTACTACTCTAATACAGGACTAGTAAAGGGTTAGTACTACTCTAATACAGGACTAGTAAAGGGTTAGTACTACTCTAATACAGGACTAGTAAAGGGTTAGTACTACTCTAATACAGGACTAGTAAAGGGTTAGTACTACTCTAATACAGGACTAGTAAAGGGTTAGTACTACTCTAATACAGGACTAGTAAAGGGTTAGTACTACTCTAATACAGGACTAGTAAAGGGTTAGTACTACTCTAATACAGGACTAGTAAAGGGTTAGTACTACTCTAATACAGGACTAGTAAAGGGTTAGTACTACTCTAATACAGGACTAGTAAAGGGTTAGTACTACTCTAATACAGGACTAGTAAAGGGTTAGTACTACTCTAATACAGGACTAGTAAAGGGTTAGTACTACTCTAATACAGGACTAGTAAAGGGTTAGTACTACTCTAATACAGGACTAGTAAAGGGTTAGTACTACTCTAATACAGGACTAGTAAAGGGTTAGTACTACTCTAATACAGGACTAGTAAAGGGTTAGTACTACTCTAATACAGGACTAGTAAAGGGTTAGTACTACTCTAATACAGGACTAGTAAAGGGTTAGTACTACTCTAATACAGGACTAGTAAAGGGTTAGTACTACTCTAATACAGGACTAGTAAAGGGTTAGTACTACTCTAATACAGGACTAGTAAAGGGTTAGTACTACTCTAATACAGGACTAGTAAAGGGTTAGTACTACTCTAATACAGGACTAGTAAAGGGTTAGTACTACTCTAATACAGGACTAGTAAAGGGTTAGTACTACTCTAATACAGGACTAGTAAAGGGTTAGTACTACTCTAATACAGGACTAGTAAAGGGTTAGTACTACTCTAATACAGGACTAGTAAAGGGTTAGTACTACTCTAATACAGGACTAGTAAAGGGTTAGTACTACTCTAATACAGGACTAGTAAAGGGTTAGTACTACTCTAATACAGGACTAGTAAAGGGTTAGTACTACTCTAATACAGGACTAGTAAAGGGTTAGTACTACTCTAATACAGGACTAGTAAAGGGTTAGTACTACTCTAATACAGGACTAGTAAAGGGTTAGTACTACTCTAATACAGGACTAGTAAAGGGTTAGTACTACTCTAATACAGGACTAGTAAAGGGTTAGTACTACTCTAATACAGGACTAGTAAAGGGTTAGTACTACTCTAATACAGGACTAGTAAAGGGTTAGTACTACTCTAATACAGGACTAGTAAAGGGTTAGTACTACTCTAATACAGGACTAGTAAAGGGTTAGTACTACTCTAATACAGGACTAGTAAAGGGTTAGTACTACTCTAATACAGGACTAGTAAAGGGTTAGTACTACTCTAATACAGGACTAGTAAAGGGTTAGTACTACTCTAATACAGGACTAGTAAAGGGTTAGTACTACTCTAATACAGGACTAGTAAAGGGTTAGTACTACTCTAATACAGGACTAGTAAAGGGTTAGTACTACTCTAATACAGGACTAGTAAAGGGTTAGTACTACTCTAATACAGGACTAGTAAAGGGTTAGTACTACTCTAATACAGGACTAGTAAAGGGTTAGTACTACTCTAATACAGGACTAGTAAAGGGTTAGTACTACTCTAATACAGGACTAGTAAAGGGTTAGTACTACTCTAATACAGGACTAGTAAAGGGTTAGTACTACTCTAATACAGGACTAGTAAAGGGTTAGTACTACTCTAATACAGGACTAGTAAAGGGTTAGTACTACTCTAATACAGGACTAGTAAAGGGTTAGTACTACTCTAATACAGGACTAGTAAAGGGTTAGTACTACTCTAATACAGGACTAGTAAAGGGTTAGTACTACTCTAATACAGGACTAGTAAAGGGTTAGTACTACTCTAATACAGGACTAGTAAAGGGTTAGTACTACTCTAATACAGGACTAGTAAAGGGTTAGTACTACTCTAATACAGGACTAGTAAAGGGTTAGTACTACTCTAATACAGGACTAGTAAAGGGTTAGTACTACTCTAATACAGGACTAGTAAAGGGTTAGTACTACTCTAATACAGGACTAGTAAAGGGTTAGTACTACTCTAATACAGGACTAGTAAAGGGTTAGTACTACTCTAATACAGGACTAGTAAAGGGTTAGTACTACTCTAATACAGGACTAGTAAAGGGTTAGGGTTAGTACTACTCTAATACAGGACTAGTAAAGGGTTAGTACTACTCTAATACAGGACTAGTAAACAAATTCTTATTTACAATGACGGCCTACTGGGGTAAAGTGGGTCAACTGCCTTGTTCAGGGGCAGAACGACAGATGTTTACCTTGTCAGCTCGGGGATTCAATCCAGCAACCTTTCAGTTACTGGCCCGACGCTCTAACTACTAGGCTACCTGCCGGTCTGCTAATACTAGTAAAGGCCCAGTGCACTATTTTTGTGAAAGATGTGTTTTTTTCAAAGCAATTTTTTTATTCCAATTTATCAGGGGGTGCTGCATCACCCATACTTCTCGCGGCTCTGCATTTTTCAGTTCTATTCTTCAACTCTTCAAAGAATCAATGGGTACATATTAATTTATTATTCCAAAAATTGATGTAGCAACTACAGATTGCCCCTTTAAGCCGGGAACATTTTTAAAATCATGGGAGGCAAAACGGATGGATGTCTAGAGACTACAGTAGGCAACACTCAACAAACCCTTTGCAGTTGTTTTGAGTGTTGTCCAATCGTATGACAGCGTTTCCTAATGAGCCTCCGGTTCTGACTAATAATAATTTGGTGGGTGTTTTTACTTGATTCTATCCTGTTTATTAATACACACGTGTAAATTGTAAAATGTTATTTTATTTTTTTGCATATCCCAACTCTCCCTGAGACACCCTCGGAGAGTGGGGACTGGGCCAGATATAGATCATATTATTTATAAGCTCACTGCTTTTGGCAATTAGTGAGTCATCTCACTCCTGTCCTATGATGAGCTAAAGTTCCAGTCATCACTACTTTTCAAATCAAATGTTATTTGTCACATGTGCCGAATACAACAGGTGTAGTAGACCTTACAGTGAAATGCTGAATACAACAGGTGTAGTAGACCTCACAGTGAAATGCTGAATACAACAGGTGTAGTAGACCTCACAGTGAAATGCTGAATACAACAGGTGTAGTAGACCTCACAGTGAAATGCTGAATACAACAGGTGTAGTAGACCTCACAGTGAAATGCTGAATACAACAGGTGTAGTAGACCTCACAGTGAAATGCTGAATACAACAGGTGTAGTAGACCTCACAGTGAAATGCTGAATACAACAGGTGTAGTAGACCTCACAGTGAAATGCTGAATACAACAGGTGTAGTAGACCTCACAGTGAAATGCTGAATACAACAGGTGTAGTAGACCTCACAGTGAAATGCTGAATACAACAGGTGTAGTAGACCTCACAGTGAAATGCTGAATACAACAGGTGTAGGTAGACCTCACAGTGAAATGCTGAATACAACAGGTGTAGTAGACCTCACAGTGAAATGCTGAATACAACAGGTGTAGTAGACCTCACAGTGAAATGCTGAATACAACAGGTGTAGTAGACCTTACAGTGAAATGCTGAATACAACAGGTGTAGTAGACCTTACAGTGAAATGCTGAATACAACAGGTGTAGTAGACCTCACAGTGAAATGCTGAATACAACAGGTGTAGTAGACCTCACAGTGAAATGCTGAATACAACAGGTGTAGTAGACCTCACAGTGAAATGCTGAATACAACAGGTGTAGTAGACCTCACAGTGAAATGCTGAATACAACAGGTGTAGTAGACCTCACAGTGAAATGCTTACTGACAAGCCCTTAAACAGTTTAAAGAAAAACACCAATTATTTTTTTTTTTTTAAATAAAAGTAACAAATAATTAAAGAGCAGCAGAAAAATAACAATAGCGAGGCTATATACAGGGGGTACCGGTACAGAGTCAATGTGGAGGCTATATGCAGGGTGTTACGGTACAGAGTCAATGTGGAGGCTATATACAGGGTGTTACGGTACAGAGTCAATGTGGAGGCTATATACAGGGTGTTACGGTACAGAGTCAATGTGGAGGCTATATACAGGGTGTTACGGTACAGAGTCAATGTGGAGGCTATATACAGGGTGTTACGGTACAGAGTCAATGTGGAGGCTATATACAGGGTGTTACGGTACAGAGTCAATGTGGAGGCTATATACAGGGTGTTACGGTACAGAGTCAATGTGGAGGCTATATCACCACTAGCTATATCACGACTAGCATCACCACCCTGGACGGTTCCGACCTAGAATATGTGGACATCTATAAGTACCTAGGTGTCTGGCTAGACTGTAAACTCTCCTTCCAGACTCATATCAAACATCTCCAATCCAAAATCAAATCTAGAGTCGGCTTTCTATTTCGCAACAAAGCCTCCTTCACTCACGCCGCCAAACTTACCCTAGTAAAACTGACTATCCTACCGATCCTCGACTTCGGCGATGTCATCTACAAAATAGCTTCCAATACTCTACTCAGCAAACTGGATGCAGTTTATCACAGTGCCATCCGTTTTGTTACTAAAGCACCTTATACCTGACCCACCACTGCGACCTGTATGCCCTAGTCGGCTGGCCCTCGCTACATGTTCGTCGTCAGACCCACTGGCTCCAGGTCATCTACAAGGCTATGCTAGGTAAAGTGCCGCCTTATCTCAGTTCACTGGTCACGATGGCTACACCCACCCGTAGCACGCGCTCCAGCAGATGTATCTCACTGATCATCCCTAAAGCCAAAACCTCATTTGGACGCCTTTCCTTCCAGTTCTCTGCTGCCTGCGACTGGAACGAATTGCAAAATTCTCTGAAGTTGGAGACTTTTATCTCCCTCAACAACTTTAAACATCTGCTATCTGAGCAGCTAACCGATCGCTGCAGCTGTACATAGTCCATCGGTATATAGCCCACCCAATTTACCTACCTCACCCCCCATACTGCTTTTATTTATTTACTTTTCTGCTCTTTTGCACACCAGTATCTCTACTTGCACATGATCATCTGATGATTTATCACTCCAGTGTTAATCTGCTAAATTGTAATTATTCGATTTATTGCCTACCTCCTCATGCCTTTTGCACACATTGTATATAGATTCTCTTTTTTTCTACCATGTTATTGACTTGTTTATTGTTTACTCCATGTGTAACTCTGTGTTGTTGTCTATTCACACTGCTATGCTTTATCTTGGCCAGGTCGCAGTTGCAAATGAGAACTTGTTCTCAACTAGGCTACCTGGTTAAATAAAGGTAAAATAAAAAATAAAATAAAATATATATACAGGGTATTACGGTACAGAGTCAATGTGGAGGCTATATACAGGGTGTTACGGTACAGAGTCAATGTGGAGGCTATATACAGGGTGTTACGGTACAGAGTCAATGTGGAGGCTATATACAGGGTGTTACGGTACAGAGTCAATGTGGAGGCTATATACAGGGTGTTACGGTACAGAGTCAATGTGGAGGCTATATACAGGGTATTACGGTACAGAGTCAATGTGGAGGCTATATACAGGGTGTTACGGTACAGAGTCAATGTGGAGGTTATATACAGGGTGTTACGGTACAGAGTCAATGTGGAGGCTATATACAGGGTGTTACGGTACAGAGTCAATGTGGAGGCTATATACAGGGTATTACGGTACAGAGTCAATGTGGAGGCTATATACAGGGTGTTACGGTACAGAGTCAATGTGGAGGCTATATACAGGGTGTTACGGTACAGAGTCAATGTGGAGGCTATATACAGGGTGTTACGGTACAGAGTCAATGTGGAGGCTATATACAGGGTGTTACGGTACAGAGTCAATGTGGAGGCTATATACAGGGTGTTACGGTACAGAGTCAATGTGGAGGCTATATACAGGGTATTACGGTACAGAGTCAATGTGGAGGCTATATACAGGGTGTTACGGTACAGAGTCAATGTGGAGGTTATATACAGGGTGTTACGGTACAGAGTCAATGTGGAGGCTATATACAGGGTGTTACGGTACAGAGTCAATGTGGAGGCTATATACAGGGTGTTACGGTACAGAGTCAATGTGGAGGCTATATACAGGGTGTTACGGTACAGAGTCAATGTGGAGGCTATATACAGGGTATTACGGTACAGAGTCAATGTGGAGGCTATATACAGGGTGTTACGGTACAGAGTCAATGTGGAGGTTATATACAGGGTGTTACGGTACAGAGTCAATGTGGAGGCTATATACAGGGTGTTACGGTACAGAGTCAATGTGGAGGCTATATACAGGGTATTACGGTACAGAGTCAATGTGGAGGCTATATACAGGGTGTTACGGTACAGAGTCAATGTGGAGGTTATATACAGGGTGTTACGGTACAGAGTCAATGTGGAGGCTATATACAGGCTGTTACGGTACAGAGTCAATGTGGAGGCTATATACAGGGTGTTACGGTACAGAGTCAATGTGGAGGCTATATGCAGGGTGTTACGGTACAGAGTCAATGTGGAGGCTATATACAGGGTGTTACGGTACAGAGTCAATGTGGAGGCTATATACAGGGTGTTACGGTACAGAGTCAATGTGGAGGCTATATACAGGGTGTTACGGTACAGAGTCAATGTGGAGGCTATATACAGGGTGTTACGGTACAGAGTCAATGTGGAGGCTATATGCAGGGTGTTACGGTACAGAGTCAATGTGGAGGCTATATACAGGGTGTTACGGTACAGAGTCAATGTGGAGGCTATATACAGGGTGTTACGGTACAGAGTCAATGTGGAGGCTATATACAGGGTGTTACGGTACAGAGTCAATGTGGAGGCTATATACAGGGTGTTACGGTACAGAGTCAATGTGGAGGCTATATACAGGGTGTTACGGTACAGAGTCAATGTGGAGGCTATATACAGGGTGTTACGGTACAGAGTCAATGTGGAGGCTATATCACCACTAGCTATATCACGACTAGCATCACCACCCTGGACGGTTCCGACCTAGAATATGTGGACATCTATAAGTACCTAGGTGTCTGGCTAGACTGTAAACTCTCCTTCCAGACTCATATCAAACATCTCCAATCCAAAATCAAATCTAGAGTCGGCTTTCTATTTCGCAACAAAGCCTCCTTCACTCACGCCGCCAAACTTACCCTAGTAAAACTGACTATCCTACCGATCCTCGACTTCGGCGATGTCATCTACAAAATAGCTTCCAATACTCTACTCAGCAAACTGGATGCAGTTTATCACAGTGCCATCCGTTTTGTTACTAAAGCACCTTATACCTGACCCACCACTGCGACCTGTATGCCCTAGTCGGCTGGCCCTCGCTACATGTTCGTCGTCAGACCCACTGGCTCCAGGTCATCTACAAGGCTATGCTAGGTAAAGTGCCGCCTTATCTCAGTTCACTGGTCACGATGGCTACACCCACCCGTAGCACGCGCTCCAGCAGATGTATCTCACTGATCATCCCTAAAGCCAAAACCTCATTTGGACGCCTTTCCTTCCAGTTCTCTGCTGCCTGCGACTGGAACGAATTGCAAAATTCTCTGAAGTTGGAGACTTTTATCTCCCTCAACAACTTTAAACATCTGCTATCTGAGCAGCTAACCGATCGCTGCAGCTGTACATAGTCCATCGGTATATAGCCCACCCAATTTACCTACCTCACCCCCCATACTGCTTTTATTTATTTACTTTTCTGCTCTTTTGCACACCAGTATCTCTACTTGCACATGATCATCTGATGATTTATCACTCCAGTGTTAATCTGCTAAATTGTAATTATTCGATTTATTGCCTACCTCCTCATGCCTTTTGCACACATTGTATATAGATTCTCTTTTTTTCTACCATGTTATTGACTTGTTTATTGTTTACTCCATGTGTAACTCTGTGTTGTTGTCTATTCACACTGCTATGCTTTATCTTGGCCAGGTCGCAGTTGCAAATGAGAACTTGTTCTCAACTAGGCTACCTGGTTAAATAAAGGTAAAATAAAAAATAAAATAAAATATATATACAGGGTGTTACGGTACAGAGTCAATGTGGAGGTTATATACAGGGTGTTACGGTACAGAGTCAATGTGGAGGCTATATACAGGGTATTACGGTACAGAGTCAATGTGGAGGTTATATACAGGGTGTTACGGTACAGAGTCAATGTGGAGGTTATATACAGGGTGTTACGGTACAGAGTCAATGTGGAGGTTATATACAGGGTGTTACGGTACAGAGTCAATGTGGAGGCTATATACAGGGTGTTACGGTACAGAGTCAATGTGGAGGCTATATACAGGGTGTTACGGTACAGAGTCAATGTGGAGGCTATATGCAGGGTGTTACGGTACAGAGTCAATGTGGAGGCTATATACAGGGTGTTACGGTACAGAGTCAATGTGGAGGCTATATACAGGGTGTTACGGTACAGAGTCAATGTGGAGGCTATATACAGGGTGTTACGGTACAGAGTCAATGTGGAGGCTATATACAGGGTGTTACGGTACAGAGTCAATGTGGAGGCTATATACAGGGTGTTACGGTACAGAGTCAATGTGGAGGCTATATACAGGGTGTTACGGTACAGAGTCAATGTGGAGGCTATATACAGGGTGTTACGGTACAGAGTCAATGTGGAGGCTATATACAGGGTGTTACGGTACAGAGTCAATGTGGAGGCTATATACAGGGGGTACCGGTACAGAGTCAATGTGGAGGCTATATACAGGGTGTTACGGTACAGAGTCAATGTGGAGGCTATATGCAGGGTGTTACGGTACAGAGTCAATGTGGAGGCTATATACAGGGTGTTACGGTACAGAGTCAATGTGGAGGCTATATACAGGGTGTTACGGTACAGAGTCAATGTGGAGGCTATATACAGGGTGTTACGGTACAGAGTCAATGTGGAGGCTATATACAGGGTGTTACGGTACAGAGTCAATGTGGAGGCTATATACAGGGTGTTACGGTACAGAGTCAATGTGGAGGCTATATGCAGGGGGTACCGGTACAGAGTCAATGTGGAGGCTATATACAGGGTGTTACGGTACAGAGTCAATGTGGAGGCTATATACAGGGTGTTACGGTACAGAGTCAATGTGGAGGCTATATACAGGGTGTTACGGTACAGAGTCAATGTGGAGGCTATATACAGGGTGTTACGGTACAGAGTCAATGTGGAGGCTATATACAGGGTGTTACGGTACAGAGTCAATGTGGAGGCTATATACAGGGTGTTACGGTACAGAGTCAATGTGGAGGCTATATACAGGGTGTTACGGTACAGAGTCAATGTGGAGGCTATATACAGGGTGTTACGGTACAGAGTCAATGTGGAGGCTATATACAGGGGGTACCGGTACAGAGTCAATGTGGAGGCTATATACAGGGTGTTACGGTACAGAGTCAATGTGGAGGCTATATGCAGGGTGTTACGGTACAGAGTCAATGTGGAGGCTATATACAGGGTGTTACGGTACAGAGTCAATGTGGAGGCTATATACAGGGTGTTACGGTACAGAGTCAATGTGGAGGCTATATACAGGGTGTTACGGTACAGAGTCAATGTGGAGGCTATATACAGGGTGTTACGGTACAGAGTCAATGTGGAGGCTATATACAGGGTGTTACGGTACAGAGTCAATGTGGAGGCTATATACAGGGTGTTACGGTACAGAGTTAATGTGGAGGCTATATGCAGGGGGTACCGGTACAGAGTCAATGTGGAGGCTATATACAGGGTGTTACGGTACAGAGTCAATGTGGAGGCTATATACAGGGTGTTACGGTACAGAGTCAATGTGGAGGCTATATACAGGGGGTACCGGTACAGAGTCAATGTGGAGGCTATATACAGGGTGTTACGGTACAGAGTCAATGTGGAGGCTATATGCAGGGTGTTACGGTACAGAGTCAATGTGGAGGCTATATACAGGGTGTTACGGTACAGAGTCAATGTGGAGGCTATATACAGGGTGTTACGGTACAGAGTCAATGTGGAGGCTATATACAGGGTGTTACGGTACAGAGTCAATGTGGAGGCTATATACAGGGTGTTACGGTACAGAGTCAATGTGGAGGCTATATACAGGGTGTTACGGTACAGAGTTAATGTGGAGGCTATATGCAGGGGGTACCGGTACAGAGTCAATGTGGAGGCTATATACAGGGTGTTACGGTACAGAGTCAATGTGGAGGCTATATACAGGGTGTTACGGTACAGAGTCAATGTGGAGGCTATATACAGGGTGTTACGGTACAGAGTCAATGTGGAGGCTATATACAGGGTGTTACGGTACAGAGTCAATGTGGAGGCTATATACAGGGGGTACCGGTACAGAGTCAATGTGGAGGCTATATACAGGGTGTTACGGTACAGAGTCAATGTGGAGGCTATATGCAGGGTGTTACGGTACAGAGTCAATGTGGAGGCTATATACAGGGTGTTACGGTACAGAGTCAATGTGGAGGCTATATACAGGGTGTTACGGTACAGAGTCAATGTGGAGGCTATATACAGGGTGTTACGGTACAGAGTCAATGTGGAGGCTATATACAGGGTGTTACGGTACAGAGTCAATGTGGAGGCTATATACAGGGTGTTACGGTACAGAGTCAATGTGGAGGCTATATACAGGGTGTTACGGTACAGAGTCAATGTGGAGGCTATATACAGGGTGTTACGGTACAGAGTCAATGTGGAGGCTATATACAGGGTGTTACGGTACAGAGTCAATGTGGAGGCTATATACAGGGTGTTACGGTACAGAGTCAATGTGGAGGCTATATACAGGGTATTACGGTACAGAGTCAATGTGGAGGCTATATACAGGGTATTACGGTACAGAGTCAATGTGGAGGCTATATACAGGGGGTACCGGTACAGAGTCAATGTGGAGGCTATATACAGGGTATTACGGTACAGAGTCAATGTGTGGGTGTTTAGAAATATAGCACCCGCTATATATATATATATCTACTGTTATATACTGTTATATATATATATATATATCTGGGTGCTTCCCAAATGCCATCCCATTGCAGTACCTTTGACCATAGTCAAAGGTACTGTGTCGTCGCGTGTAAAAACGGACAGTTTTATCCGATGAATATCACTGGACAAACTCCGTCTCAAGGAGCGTGTAGTAATTACCTGGAGCTGTTTTTAGCTACTATTGTCCCAGGATCTTTAGCTGTTATTACGTTGTCGTTTTAATATCTTTAACACATCTACTGTTAATACGGTAACTTTAACACGTCTACCGTTTATACGGTAACTTTAACACGTCTACCGTTTATACGGTAACTTTAACACGTCTACCGTTTATACGGTAACTTTAACACGTCTACCGTTTATACGGTAACTTTAACACGTCTACCGTTTATACGGTAACTTTAACACGTCTACCGTTTATACGGTAACTTTAACACGTCTACCGTTTATACGGTAACTTTAACACGTCTACCGTTTATACGGTAACTTTAACACGTCTACCGTTTATACGGTAACTTTAACACGTCTACTGTTTATACGGTAACTTTAACACGTCTACCGTTTATACGGTAACTTTAACACGTCTACCGTTTATACGGTATCTTTAACACGTCTACCGTTTATACGGTAACTTTAACACGTCTACCGTTTATACGGTAACTTTAACACGTCTACTGTTTATACAGTATTTGTAACCTCTGACTCAGCATTGGGTTGTGATAACAAAGCATTAACAGATCGCAGACAGGCCCATGGTTGTTATAATAAATGTGTGTTTACACTAACATTACTGCTCTACCTTGTCAGGTCTCATATGGCATACAGTACAGTAGGGCTGTATCTCCTGCCTTGTTAGGTCTCATATGGCATACAGTAGGGCTGTATCTCCTGCCTTGTCAGGTCTCATATGGCATACAGTAGAGTAGGGCAGTATCTCCTGCCTTGTCAGGTCTCATATGGCATACAGTACAGTAGGGCAGTATCTCCTGGCTTGTCAGGTCTCATATGGCATACAGTACAGTAGGGCTGTATCTCCTGCCTTGTCAGGTCTCATATGGCATACAGTACAGTAGGGCAGTATCTCCTGGCTTGTCAGGTCTCATATGGCATACAGTAGGGCAGTATCTCCTGCCTTGTCAGGTCTCATATGGCATACAGTACAGTAGGGCTGTATCTCCTGCCTTGTCAGGTCTCATATGGCATACAGTACAGTAGGGCAGTATCTCCTGGCTTGTCAGGTCTCATATGGCATACAGTACAGTAGGGCAGTATCTCCTGCCTTGTCAGGTCTCATATGGCATACAGTACAGTAGGGCAGTATCTCCTGCCTTGTCAGGTCTCATATGGCATACTGTAGGGCAGTATCTCCTGCCTTGTCAGGTCTCATATGGCATACAGTAGGGCTGTATCTCCTGCCTTGTCAGGTCTCATATGGCATATAGTACAGTAGGGCAGTATCTCTTGCCTTGTCAGGTCTCATATGGCATACAGTACAGTAAGGCAGTATCTCTTGCCTTGTCAGGTCTCATATGGCATACTGTAGGGCAGTATCTCCTGCCTTGTCAGGTCTCATATGGCATATAGTACAGTAGGGCAGTATCTCTTGCCTTGTCAGGTCTCATATGGCATACAGTACAGTAGGGCAGTATCTCTTGCCTTGTCAGGTCTCATATGGCATACAGTACAGTAGGGCTGTATCTCCTGCCTTGTCAGGTCTCATATGGCATACAGTACAGTAGGGCAGTATCTCCTGGCTTGTCAGGTCTCATATGGCATACAGTACAGTAGGGCAGTATCTCCTGCCTTGTCAGGTCTCATATGGCATACAGTACAGTAGGGCAGTATCTCCTGCCTTGTCAGGTCTCATATGGCATACTGTAGGGCAGTATCTCCTGCCTTGTCAGGTCTCATATGGCATATAGTACAGTAGGGCAGTATCTCTTGCCTTGTCAGGTCTCATATGGCATACAGTACAGTAGGGCAGTATCTCTTGCCTTGTCAGGTCTCATATGGCATACAGTACAGTAGGGCAGTATCTCCTGCCTTGTCAGGTCTCATATGGCATACAGTACAGTAGGGCAGTGTCTCATATGGCATACAGTACAGTAGGGCAGTATCTCCTGCCTTGTCAGGTCTCATATGGCATACAGTACAGTAGGGCAGTATCTCCTGCCTTGTCAGGTCTCATATGGCATACTGTAGGGCAGTATCTCCTGCCTTGTCAGGTCTCATATGGCATACTGTAGGGCAGTATCTCCTGCCTTGTCAGGTCTCATATGGCATACAGTAGGGCTGTATCTCCTGCCTTGTCAGGTCTCATATGGCATATAGTACAGTAGGGCAGTATCTCTTGCCTTGTCAGGTCTCATATGGCATACAGTACAGTAGGGCAGTATCTCTTGCCTTGTCAGGTCTCATATGGCATACAGTACAGTAGGGCAGTATCTCCTGCCTTGTCAGGTCTCATATGGCATACAGTACAGTAGGGCAGTATCTCCTGCCTTGTCAGGTCTCATATGGCATACTGTACAGTAGGGCAGTATCTCCTGCCTTGTCAGGTCTCATATGGCATACAGTACAGTAGGGCAGTATCTCCTGCCTTGTCAGGTCTCATATGGCATACAGTACAGTAGGGCAGTATCTCCTGCCTTGTCAGGTCTCATATGGCATACTGTACAGTAGGGCAGTATCTCCTGCCTTGTCAGGTCTCATATGGCATACAGTAGGGCAGTATCTCCTGCCTTGTCAGGTCTCATATGGCATACAGTACAGTAGGGCAGTATCTCCTGCCTTGTCAGGTCTCATATGGCATACAGTAGGGCAGTATCTCCTGCCTTGTCAGGTCTCATATGGCATACAGTAGGGCTGTATCTCCTGCCTTGTTAGGTCTCATATGGCATACAGTACAGTAGGGCAGTATCTCCTGCCTTGTCAGGTCTCATATGGCATACAGTAGGGCAGTATCTCCTGCCTTGTCAGGTCTCATATGGCATACAGTAGGGCAGTATCTCCTGCCTTGTCAGGTCTCATATGGCATACAGTACAGTAGGGCTGTATCTCCTGCCTTGTCAGGTCTCATATGGCATACTGTAGGGCAGTATCTCCTGCCTTGTCAGGTCTCATATGGCATACAGTACAGTAGGGCTGTATCTCCTGCCTTGTCAGGTCTCATATGGCGTACAGTAGGGCAGTATCTCCTGCCTTGTCAGGTCTCATATGACATACAGTACAGTAGGGCAGTATCTCCTGCCTTGTTAGGTCTCATATGGCGTACAGTAGGGCAGTATCTCCTGCCTTGTCAGGTCTCATATGGCATACAGGTGGGCAGTATCTCCTGCCTTGTCAGGTCTCATATGGCATACAGTACAGTAGGGCTGTATCTCCTGCCTTGTCAGGTCTCATATGGCATACAGTACAGTAGGGCTGTATCTCCTGCCTTGTCAGGTCTCATATGGCATACAGTAGGGCAGTATCTCCTGCCTTGTCAGGTCTCATATGGCATACAGTACAGTAGAGCTGTATCTCCTGCCTTGTCAGGTCTCATATGGCATACTGTGGGGCAGTATCTCCTGCCTTGTCAGGTCTCATATGGCATACAGTAGGGCAGTATCTCCTGCCTTGTCAGGTCTCATATGGCATACAGTACAGTAGGGCAGTATCTCCTGCCTTGTCAGGTCTCATATGGCATACAGTAGGGCAGTATCTCCTGCCTTGTCAGGTCTCATATGGCATACAGTACAGTAGGGCTGTATCTCCTGCCTTGTCAGGTCTCATATGGCATACAGTACAGTAGGGCTGTATCTCCTGCCTTGTCAGGTCTCATATGGCATACAGTAGGGCAGTATCTCCTGCCTTGTCAGGTCTCATATGGCATACAGTACAGTAGGGCTGTATCTCCTGCCTTGTCAGGTCTCATATGGCGTACAGTAGGGCAGTATCTCCTGCCTTGTCAGGTCTCATATGACATACAGTACAGTAGGGCAGTATCTCCTGCCTTGTTAGGTCTCATATGACGTACAGTAGGGCTGTATCTCCTGCCTTGTTAGGTCTCATATGGCGTACAGTAGGGCTGTATCTCCTGCCTTGTTAGGTCTCATATGACGTACAGTAGGGCTGTATCTCCTGCATTGTCAGGTCTCATATGGCATACAGTACAGTAGGGCAGTATCTCCTGCCTTGTCAGGTCTCATATGGCATACAGTACAGTAGGGCAGTATATCCTGCCTTGTTAGGTCTCATATGGCATACAGTACAGTACGGCAGTATCTCCTGCCTTGTCAGGTCTCATATGGCATACAGTACAGTAGGGCAGTATCTCCTGCCTTGTTAGGTCTCATATGGCATACAGTACAGTACGGCAGTATCTCCTGCCTTGTCAGGTCTCATATGGCATACAGTAGGGCAGTATTTCCTGCCTTGTCAGGTCTCATATGGCATACAGTACAGTAGGGCAGTATCTCCTGCCTTGTCAGGTCTCATATGGCATACAGTAGGGCTGTATCTCCTGCCTTGTTAGGTCTCATATGGCGTACAGTAGGGCAGTATCTCCTGCCTTGTCAGGTCTCATATGGCATACAGTACAGTAGGGCAGTATCTCCTGCCTTGTCAGGTCTCATATGGCATACAGTAGGGAAGTATCTCCTGCCTTGTCAGGTCTCATATGGCATACAGTAAGGCAGTATCTCCTGCCTTGTCAGGTCTCATATGGCATACAGTAGGGGAGTATCTCCTGCCTTGTCAGGTCTCATATGGCATACAGTAGGGCAGTATCTCCTGCCTTGTCAGGTCTCATATGGTATACAGTACAGTAGGGCAGTATCTCCTGCCTTGTCAGGTCTCATATGGCATACAGTACAGTAGGGCTGTATCTCCTGCCTTGTTAGGTCTCATATGGCATACAGTACAGTAGGGCTGTATCTCCTGCCTTGTTAGGTCTCATATGGCATACAGTACAGTAGGGCTGTATCTCCTGCCTTGTCAGGTCTCATATGGCATACAGTAGGGCAGTATCTCCTGCCTTGTCAGGTCTCATATGGCATACAGTACAGTAGGGCTGTATCTCCTGCCTTGCCAGGTATCATATGGCATACAGTACAGTAGGGCAGTATCTCCTGCCTTGTCAGGTCTCATATGGCATACAGTACAGTAGGGCAGTATCTCTTGCCTTGTCAGGTCTCATATGGCATACAGTACATTAGGGCAGTATCTCCTGCCTTGTCAGGTCTCATATGGCGTACAGTAGGGCAGTATCTCCTGCCTTGTTAAGTCTCATATGGCATACAGTACAGTAGGGCAGTATCTCCTGCCTTGTCAAGTCTCACATGGCATACTGTACAGTAGGGCTGTATCTCCTGCCTTGTCAGGTCTCATATGGCATACAGTACAGTAGGGCTGTATCTCCTGCCTTGTTAAGTCTCATATGGCATACAGTACAGTAGGGCAGTATCTCCTGCCTTGTCAGGTCTCATATGGCATACTGTAGGGCAGTATCTCCTGCCTTGTCAGGTCTCATATGGCATACAGTAGGGCAGTATCTCCTGCCTTGTCAGGTCTCATATGGCATACAGTACAGTAGGGCTGTATCTCCTGCCTTGCCAGGTCTCATATGGCATACAGTACAGTAGGGCTGTATCTCCTGCCTTGTCAGGTCTCATATGGCATACAGTACAGTAGGGCAGTATCTCCTGCCTTGTCAGGTCTCATATGGCATACAGTACAGTAGGGCAGTATCTCCTGCCTTGTCAGGTCTCATATGGCATACAGTACAGTAGGGCAGTATCTCCTGCCTTGTCAGGTCTCATATGGCATACAGTACAGTAGGGCAGTATCTCCTGCCTTGTCAGGTCTCATATGGCATACAGTACAGTAGGGCAGTATCTCCTGCCTTGTCAGGTCTCATATGGCATACAGTACAGTAGGGCAGTATCTCCTGCCTTGTTAGGTCTCATATGGCATACAGTACAGTAGGGCAGTATCTCCTGCCTTGTCAGGTCTCATATGGCATACAGTACAGTAGGGCTGTATCTCCTGCCTTGTTAGGTCTCATATGGCATACAGTAGGGCTGTATCTCCTGCCTTGTCAGGTCTCATATGGCATACAGTAGGGCTGTATCTCCTGCCTTGTCAGGTCTCATATGGCATACAGTACAGTAGGGCAGTATCTCTTGCCTTGTCAGGTCTCATATGGCATACTGTAGGGCAGTATCTCCTGACTTGTCAGGTCTCATATGGCATACTGTAGGGCAGTATCTCCTGCCTTGTCAGGTCTCATATGGCATACTGTACAGTAGGGCAGTATCTCCTGCCTTGTCAGGTCTCATATGGCATACAGTACAGTAGGGCAGTATCTCCTGCCTTGTCAGGTCTCATATGGCATACTGTACAGTAGGGCAGTATCTCCCGCCTTGTCAGGTCTCATATGGCATACTGTACAGTAGGGCAGTATCTCCTGCCTTGTCAGGTCTCATATGGCATACAGTACAGTAGGGCAGTATCTCCCGCCTTGTCAGGTCTCATATGGCATACAGTACAGTAGGGCAGTATCTCCTGCCTTGTTAGGTCTCATATGGCATACAGTAGGGCAGTATCTCCTGCCTTGTCAGGTCTCATATGGCATACAGTACAGTAGGGCAGTATGTCCTGCCTTGTTAGGTCTCATATGGCATACAGTAGGGCAGTAACTCCTGCCTTGTCAGGTCTCATATGGCATACAGTACAGTAGGGCAGTATCTCCTGCCTTGTTAGGTCTCATATGGCATACAGTAGGGCAGTATCTCCTGCCTTGTCAGGTCTCATATGGCATACAGTACAGTAGGGCAGTATCTCCTGCCTTGTTAGGTCTCATATGGCATACAGTAGGGCAGTAACTCCTGCCTTGTCAGGTCTCATATGGCATACAGTAGGGCAGTAACTCCTGCCTTGTCAGGTCTCATATGGCATACAGTACAGTAGGGCAGTAACTCCTGCCTTGTCAGGTCTCATATGGCATACAGTACAGTAGGGCAGTAACTCCTGCCTTGTCAGGTCTCATATGGCATACAGTAGGGCAGTATCTCCTGCCTTGTCAGGTCTCATATGGCATACAGTAGGGCAGTAACTCCTGCCTTGTTAGGTCTCATATGGCAGACAGTAGGGCAGTAACTCCTGCCTTTTCAGGTCTCATATGGCATACAGTACAGTAGGGCAGTAACTCCTGCCTTGTCAGGTCTCATATGGCATACAGTACAGTAGGGCAGTATCTCCTGCCTTGTCAGGTCTCATATGGCATACAGTAGGGCAGTAACTCCTGCCTTGTTAGGTCTCATATGGCATACAGTAGGGCAGTAACTCCTGCCTTTTCAGGTCTCATATGGCATACTGTAGGGCAGTATCTCCTGCCTTGTCAGGTCTCATATGGCATACTGTACAGTAGGGCAGTATCTCCTGCCTTGTCAGGTCTCATATGGCATACAGTACAGTAGGGCAGTATCTCCTGCCTTGTCAGGTCTCATATGGCATACTGTACAGTAGGGCAGTATCTCCTGCCTTGTCAGGTCTCATATGGCATACAGTACAGTAGGGCAGTATCTCCCGCCTTGTCAGGTCTCATATGGCATACAGTACAGTAGGGCAGTATCTCCTGCCTTGTTAGGTCTCATATGGCATACAGTAGGGCAGTATCTCCTGCCTTGTCAGGTCTCATATGGCATACAGTACAGTAGGGCAGTATCTCCTGCCTTGTTAGGTCTCATATGGCATACAGTAGGGCAGTAACTCCTGCCTTGTCAGGTCTCATATGGCATACAGTACAGTAGGGCAGTATCTCATGCCTTGTTAGGTCTCATATGGCATACAGTAGGGCAGTATCTCCTGCCTTGTCAGGTCTCATATGGCATACAGTACAGTAGGGCAGTATCTCCTGCCTTGTTAGGTCTCATATGGCATACAGTAGGGCAGTAACTCCTGCCTTGTCAGGTCTCATATGGCATACAGTACAGTAGGGCAGTAACTCCTGCCTTGTCAGGTCTCATATGGCATACAGTACAGTAGGGCAGTAGGGCATACAGTAGGGCAGTAACTCCTGCCTTGTTCGGTCTCATATGGCATACAGTAGGGCAGTAACTCCTGCCTTGTTAGGTCATGTCTCCTACGGTCGTGTCTCCTACTCAGCTCAGTGGCAGTGATCAGTAATTAGTGCAGGTGTTCCAGCTGGGTGGTGGGGGGGTGAGAGGTCGTGATGGGGGGTCGGAGGTCAGGAGAGAGACAGCTGCTGAGGAAGTGTTCTCTGTGGATCCTCTCAGTGGAAGCCTGTCTCTGTTAACCTGGCAGGCTAGGGGCCACGTGCAGGGGGCCTATACCCTATTTACCTAACTGTACAGGACCACGCCGCGCTGTACTGGGCTAGCCTGGTTACGTATCCACCGTGTCTATTAACCTGTCAGGCTGGGGTCCACCCGGGGGCCTAGCCTGGTACCTGGCAACAGGTGTTTCTCTCTGCAGCCGTCCCACTTGTATGTCTGAACTGTCTGTAGAACAGCAGCTGCATCAGGTGTCTGTCTTAACATCGTTAATGCACAGGTAACGTTACCTGACACCAGTGTTGTGATTTGTTACGATCTATTACATATTAGATTTAACAAATGTAATCTCTCCACATTACACTATTACTTTGAAAGTAATATATTACTTGCTATATTACTTTCTTTATAAAACCCTGTAGGCCTCCCTAGACTATCAGCATGGAGCTAGTCTATAGGCCTACCTAGGCTATCAGCATGGAGCTAGTCTATAGGCCTCCCTAGACTATCAGCATGGAGCTAGTCTATAGGCCTCCCTAGGCTATCAGCATGGAGCTAGTCTATAGGCCTAGCTAGGCTATCAGCTAGTATATAGGCCTACCTAGGCTATCAGCATGGAGCTAGTCTATAGGCCTACCTAGGCTATCAGCATGGAGCTAGTCTATAGGCCTAGCTAGGCTATCAGCTAGTATATAGGCCTACCTAGGCTATCAGCATGGAGCTAGTCTATAGGCCTCCCTAGACTATCAGCATGGAGCTAGTCTATAGGCCTAGCTAGGCTATCAGCTAGTATATAGGCCTACCTAGGCTATCAGCATGGAGCTAGTCTATAGGCCTCCCTAGACTATCAGCATGGAGCTAGTCTATAGGCCTCCCTAGACTATCAGCATGGAGCTAGTCTATAGGCCTACCTAGGCTATCAGCATGGAGCTAGTCTATAGGCCTACCTAGGCTCAGTATCTGGTCCATAGCTCTCTGAAGCAAGGTCAGAGTTGAGGAGATTAGGCCTATGGTCAACAGTTCTAGTCACCTCTTGGTCCACATGCATCTGTAGATAGGCCTGACATAAAGTCTCTCTTACTGGATTGCTGTTCTCCAGCTAAACCAAAAAAAAGAGCTTGTCAATTGTTATATTGTAATTACTTTGCCACCATGGCCTATTTATTGCCTTACCTCCCTTACCTCATCTGCACACACTGTATATAGACTTTTTGTTCTACTGTGTTATTGACTGTGTTTGTTTATTCCATGTGTAACTCTGTGTTGTTGTTTGTGTCGAACTGCTTTGCTTTATCTTGACCAGGTCGCAGTTATAAATGAGAACTTGTTCTCAACTAGCTTACCTGGTTAAATAAAGGATAGTGGATATTTTTTTTTTTAACTGTCAAGACTGGGTTAACGGTGACTGAAATCGCCACAGTCTGACTGATCCAACTTTTTTCTTTTTTATGCCTGGGACAACGGGTGCAGCTCATTCGCTGGATTCAACACTCTCCACTAGTCTGTTTAGCTCACATTCAACTTTTGGTTTTATGACGTATGGGACAGGTCACGCGTCGGAAGCATTTTGGATTCACGGTCAGTTTATCTGTTATGTCCTTCACACTGCCAAGTTCTCCTATGAACACATCCGTGTGTTTCCTCAATATCCCTGGTAGTTTTGTGTCCTCTTTTGCAACCATGTGAATTTCCTGCCAGTTTAGTTTGATCTTTTCCAGCCATGTGCGTCCTAGCACAGCTGGATGGTTGCCTTTCACGACGTAAGAGCGGTAGCTTTTACCTTCTGTTGGTTACGCTCCGCCGTAGCACTCACGTTTCCTCACAGTCTCACCAGAGTAGGTTTTCAGCGTCTTCTTCGCTGGCTGTGCTGTGATGTAGTTTCTCTGTGTAAACAACCACAGACAGCGTAGATACGGCTGCTTCAGTGTCCACTTGCATTGGTACTGCTTCTTCATTCAGCAGCAGTGTCACCCAGTATGTGTCCATTGTCTAAAATGAATAGAAACATGTAAAGAGATATACTGTATATATATTTTTTTAATTGTTCATCCTCTGTGGGCTCCATTTGATGTACTTTATTTTTTTGTACTTCCTGAAGTCTTTTTTTCCTTCAAGTACTTTTGTTTGTCTTTTTTTTCTTCTTTTGTTCACATGCACATTCGATGTGACCCTTTTTCACCACAACTTTTGCAATCTAAGTCTTTGCACCAACACTCCTCTGCTTCAGTGACCTGGTTTCCCACAGCGATAGCATGGCATGGTGACCTGGTTTCTCACAGCGATAGCATGGCACCGTGACCTGGTTTCTCACAGCGATAGCATGGCATGGTGACCTGGTTTCTCACAGCGATAGCATGGCACCGTGACCTGGTTTCTCACAGCGATAGCATGGCACGGTGACCTGGTTTCCCACAGCGATAGCATGGCTTGGTGACCTGGTTTCCCACATCGATAGCATGGCACCGTGACCTGATTTCCCACAGCGATAGCATGGCACGGTGACCTGGTTTCCCACAGTGATAGCATGGCACGGTGACCTGGTTTCCCACAGCGATAGCATGGCTTGGTGACCTGGTTTTTCACAGCGATAGCATGGCACGGTGACCTGGTTTCCCACAGCGATAGCATGGCTCGGTGACCTGGTTTCCCACAGCGATAGCATGGCACGGTGACCTGGTTTCCCACAGCGATAGCATGGCTCGGTGACCTGGTTTCCCACAGCGATAGCATGGCACGGTGACCTGGTTTCTCACAGCGATAGCATGGCTTGGTGACCTGGTTTCCCACAGCGGTAGCATGGCACGGTGACCTGGTTTCCCACAGCGATAGCATGGCACCGTGACCTGGTTTCCCACAGCGATAGCATGGCACGGTGACCTGGTTTCTCACAGCGATAGCATGGCACCGTGACCTGGTTTCCCACAGCGATAGCATGGCACGGTGACCTGGTTTCCCACAGCGATAGCATGGTGATCTGGTTTCTCACAGCGATAGCATGGTTTGGTGACCTGGTTTCCCACAGCGATAGCATGGCACCGTGACCTGGTTTCTCACAGCGATAGTATGGCACCGTGACCTGGTTTCCCACAGCGATAGCATGGCACGGTGACCTGGTTTCCCACAGCGATAGCATGGTGATCTGGTTTCTCACAGCGATAGCATGGCTTGGTGACCTGGTTTCTCACAGCGATAGCATGGCATGGTGACCTGGTTTCTCACAGAGATAGCATGGCACGGTGACCTGGTTTCTCACAGCGATAGCATGGCACGGTGACCTGGTTTCTCACAGCGATAGCATGGCACCGTGACCTGGTTTCTCACAGCGATAGCATGGCACCGTGACCTGGTTTCTCACATCGATAGCATGGCACCGTGACCTGGTTTCTCACAGCGATAGCATGGCACGGTGACCTGGTTTCCCACAGCGATAGCATGGCTTGGTGACCTGGTTTCCCACATCGATAGCATGGCACCGTGACCTGATTTCCCACAGCGATAGCATGGCACGGTGACCTGGTTTCCCACAGTGATAGCATGGCACGGTGACCTGGTTTCCCACAGCGATAGCATGGCTTGGTGACCTGGTTTTTCACAGCGATAGCATGGCACGGTGACCTGGTTTCCCACAGCGATAGCATGGCTCGGTGACCTGGTTTCCCACAGCGATAGCATGGCACGGTGACCTGGTTTCCCACAGCGATAGCATGGCACGGTGACCTGGTTTCCCACAGCGATAGCATGGCACGGTGACCTGGTTTCTCACAGCGATAGCATGGCACGGTGACCTGGTTTCCCACAGCGGTAGCATGGCACGGTGACCTGGTTTCCCACAGCGATAGCATGGCACCGTGACCTGGTTTCCCACAGCGATAGCATGGCACGGTGACCTGGTTTCTCACAGCGATATCATGGCACCGTGACCTGGTTTCTCACAGCGATAGCATGGCACCGTGACCTGGTTTCTCACAGCGATAGCATGGCACGGTGACCTGGTTTCTCACAGCGATAGCATGGCTTGGTGACCTGGTTTCCCACAGCGGTAGCATGGCACGGTGACCTGGTTTCCCACAGCGATAGCATGGCACCGTGACCTGGTTTCCCACAGCGATAGCATGGCACGGTGACCTGGTTTCTCACAGCGATAGCATGGCACCGTGACCTGGTTTCTCACAGCGATAGCATGGCATGGTGACCTGGTTTCTCACAGCGATAGCATGGCACGGTGACCTGGTTTCCCACAGTGATAGCATGGTTTGGTGACCTGGTTTCCCACAGCGATAGCATGGCACCGTGACCTGGTTTCCCACAGCGATAGCATGGCACGGTGACCTGGTTTCTCACAGCGATAGCATGGCACCGTGACCTGGTTTCCCACAGCGATAGCATGGCACGGTGACCTGGTTTCCCACAGCGATAGCATGGTGATCTGGTTTCTCACAGCGATAGCATGGTTTGGTGACCTGGTTTCCCACAGCGATAGCATGGCACCGTGACCTGGTTTCTAACAGCGATAGCATGGCACCGTGACCTGGTTTCCCACAGCGATAGCATGGCACGGTGACCTGGTTTCCCACAGCGATAGCATGGTGATCTGGTTTCTCACAGCGATAGCATGGCTTGGTGACCTGGTTTCTCACAGCGATAGCATGGCATGGTGACCTGGTTTCTCACAGCGATAGCATGGCACCGTGACCTGGTTTCTCACAGCGATAGCATGGCACCGTGACCTGGTTTCTCACATCGATAGCATGGCACCGTGACCTGGTTTCTCACAGCGATAGCATGGCACGGTGACCTGGTTTCCCACAGCGATAGCATGGCTTGGTGACCTGGTTTCCCACATCGATAGCATGGCACCGTGACCTGATTTCCCACAGCGATAGCATGGCACGGTGACCTGGTTTCCCACAGTGATAGCATGGCACGGTGACCTGGTTTCCCACAGCGATAGCATGGCTTGGTGACCTGGTTTTTCACAGCGATAGCATGGCACGGTGACCTGGTTTCCCACAGCGATAGCATGGCTCGGTGACCTGGTTTCCCACAGCGATAGCATGGCACCGTGACCTGGTTTCTCACAGCGATAGCATGGCACCGTGACCTGGTTTCCCACAGCGATAGCATGGCACGGTGACCTGGTTTCCCACAGCGATAGCATGGTGATCTGGTTTCTCACAGCGATAGCATGGCTTGGTGACCTGGTTTCTCACAGCGATAGCATGGCATGGTGACCTGGTTTCTCACAGCGATAGCATGGCACCGTGACCTGGTTTCTCACAGCGATAGCATGGCACCGTGACCTGGTTTCTCACAGCGATAGCATGGCACCGTGACCTGGTTTCTCACAGCGATAGCATGGCACGGTGACCTGGTTTCCCACAGCGATAGCATGGCTTGGTGACCTGGTTTCCCACATCGATAGCATGGCACCGTGACCTGATTTCCCACAGCGATAGCATGGCACGGTGACCTGGTTTCTCACAGCGATAGCATGGCTTGGTGACCTGGGTTCTCACAGCGATAGCATGGCTTGGTGATGCAGTGATCGCCCAAGTTCAATACAGCCACAAACTGTAAAGCCACAAACCCCTCTTGATTTCTCTTATGAAACCTGAATCTCTCTGAGATGGTCAGTGGTTTGGGAGAATAATGTCCTTTTTTTAAGGTAGTTACAATTTCATCGTATGATTTATCACCGGGTGTTTCATGTGTTACTAGGCTACTTAGTAGAGAATGTTTTTCCTCCCATAACAGTCAAACATGTTGGCACAACTACTTCCGTTTTAATTCCATTTACCAACACAAAGCAACTCAAAACGTTCTGTGTCGTTCCACAGATTCATCAAATGTTCCTATATTTCCAAATCAGTGCATTTTAAGTTTATTTTTCACTCTCACACTTTTAAGACGGTCCCTTACTCCAATACCTTCTTTTTTTCCCTTCTTTGCACTCACTGTGACGCACTCAGTGACCCCACTTTCTCCCCTTCAGCGACTCTCCCTCGGGACTCTCGTTGCTGTGACATCGGAAGCTAGCTACTCGTTTTATTTGCGTCTTTCTACCGCGAAAAAATGTCAATGAAACTCAGACCTCCAACCGGAAATAATGAACACACACGTGAAACGTTTCTTCCTCGTCGCCAGTTTTGATGAATGACACACTGTATTACTCATACAACTAATATAAGGACAGGAAATTAGATCGGAGTAGAAAGTAACGTGGGCATTGTTTTAATGCGTTTCACAGGTCAACGCATTTCCAGTGTACGTAAGCAGAGGCTTGTTACAGGTGCCATAAAGGGACAAACTAAAATATCAATACACAACAATAACTTTCCCCATGCTCAAAATATGAATTGTCTGTTTGTCCCCCCGTTCGTGAACCAATGGAAAACTCCCTGGTCTCTGTGATGTTGAATCTGTGCATGACGTTCACTGGTTGACCGAGGGACCTACAATTATCTGTATGTGTGGGGGTAAAGAGATAAGGTAGTCATTTAAAAACATGTTAAACACTACGAGTCCATGCAACTTATGTGACTTGTTAAGTACATTTTTACTCCTGAACTTATTTAGGCTTGTCGTAACAAAGCGGTTGAATACTTATTGACTCAAGACATTTCAGCTTTTAATTTTTAATTAAATTGTAAACATTTCTAAAAACATAATTCCACTTTGACGTTATGGGATATCGTAGGTAGATCAGTGACTCTAAAATGTTATATTTTTTAGGCTGTAACGCAACAAAATGTGGAAAAATCCAAGGGTGGGAATAGTTTCTGAAGGAGGTGTATATCCGGGTTGCATCCGGTTTCTACGGACCAACATCACATGCCTACTAGCACTCTGTGCGCACAGGGAACAGCGACAACCTCATAACGTCATCCATAAACAATTTTTAGGAGCAGTCGAAACCGTGCGTATGGACCGGAACCATGGCCTCTACCATCACTCATTCATATATCTTTATGTACATATTCTTTATCCCTTTACACTTGTGTGTGTGTATAAGGTAGTAGTTGTGGAATTGTTAGGTTAGATTACTCGTTGGTTATTACTGCATTGTCGGAACTAGAAGCACAAGCATTTCGCTACACTCGCATTAACATCTGCTAACCATGTGTATGTGACAAATAAAATTTGATTTGATTTGGTTTCAATGGGCATAAGCTTGTCGCCTGCCTTCCAGTGTTTGGGACGACTCTCATTATTAGGGCGGAGACATGAGCATCTCGTCATTATATACAGATCTCTGACCAGATAGACTTTTACGCCCAGCTGCGTTAGGTTATAGATACATAGACTGCATAGGAGAGCAATGTACACAACACGATGATGAGAGCGACAGAGACAGTTGGTGATAGTATGCCTTGTCTACTTTTTAAGAATTAGTCAAATGATTTCGTCAGACAGCCCTACAGTATACTTAAGGCAGGCTAGTTAAAGACAGTACAGTATACTTAAGGCAGGCTAGTTAAAGACAGTACAGTATACTTAAGGCAGGCTAGTTAAAGACAGTACAGTATACTTAAGGCAGGCTAGTTAAAGACAGTACAGTATACTTAAGGCAGGCTAGTTAAAGACAGTACAGTATACTTAAGGCAGGCTAGTTAAAGACAGTACAGTATACTTAAGGCAGGCTAGTTAAAGACAGTACAGTATACTTAAGGCAGGCTAGTTAAAGACAGTACAGTATACTTAAGGCAGGCTAGTTAAAGACAGTACAGTATACTTAAGGCAGGCTAGTTAAAGACAGTACAGTATACTTAAGGCAGGCTAGTTAAAGACAGTACAGTATACTTAAGGCAGGCTAGTTAAAGACAGTACAGTATACTTAAGGCAGGCTAGTTAAAGACAGTACAGTATACTTAAGGCAGGCTAGTTAAAGACAGTACAGTATACTTAAGGCAGGCTAGTTAAAGACAGTACAGTATACTTAAGGCAGGCTAGTTAAAGACAGTACAGTATACTTAAGGCAGGCTAGTTAAAGACAGTACAGTATACTTAAGGCAGGCTAGTTAAAGACAGTACAGTATACTTAAGGCAGGCTAGTTAAAGACAGTACAGTATACTTAAGGCAGGCTAGTTAAAGACAGTACAGTATACTTAAGGCAGGCTAGTTAAAGACAGTACAGTATACTTAAGGCAGGCTAGTTAAAGACAGTACAGTATACTTAAGGCAGGCTAGTTAAAGACAGTACAGTATACTTAAGGCAGGCTAGTTAAAGACAGTACAGTATACTTAAGGCAGGCTAGTTAAAGACAGTACAGTATACTTAAGGCAGGCTAGTTAAAGACAGTACAGTATACTTAAGGCAGGCTAGTTAAAGACAGTACAGTATGGGGAGCACAGAGATGACGCTGGCTGACTGCTACTGCACAGAGATGAAATGATGACTTTAAGGAATGAAACATTTATAAAGTCATCAATTAAAAACAAACTGAAAATATTTTATTTTCTTTTCTTATTTCTCTATTGATGTCTACACAATGGCATTTAAAAAAAAAAATGTGAATTTTTATGTGGCTTTAGTCATTTGGAATTACATTATTTCATAACGCATTTTAATGCTTAAAAAAAATAATAAAAATGTAAAATAAGCGATCTGAAATAAAGCACTAAGAGATCCATGACAATGAACTGAACCGTTTTAAGCCTGTAGTTTTTAAATCACAAATAAGAGCCGTACAAGATGAGGTTTGTGTAATTTAGGATGTAACAGTAAAGACGTCATGTTGTGGTTTCTCTCTCTCTCTCTCTCTCTGTGTCTCGCTCTCTCTCTCTCTCTCTCTCTCTCTCTCTCTCTCTCTCTCTCTCTCTCTCTCTCTCTCTCTCTCTCTCTCTCTCTCTCTCTCTCTCTCTGTGTCTGTGTCTCTCTCTGTGTCTCTCTGTGTCTGTGTCTCTCTGTGTCTCTCTGTCTCTCTGTCTCTCTCTGTCTCTGTCTCTCTGTCTCTGTCTCTCTGTGTCTCTGTCTGTCTCTCTCTGTCTGTCTCTCTCTCTGTCTGTCTCTCTCTCTGTCTGTCTCTCTCTCTGTCTCTCTCTCTGTCTCTCTCTCTGTCTCTCTCTCTGTCTCTCTCTCTGTCTCTCTCTCTGTCTCTCTCTCTGTCTCTCTCTCTGTCTGTCTGTCTCTGTCTCTCTCTCTGTGTCTCTCTCTCTCTCTGTGTCTCTCTCTCTCTCTGTGTCTCTCTCTCTCTCTGTGTCTCTCTCTCTCACTTCTAACGTCTTCTAATTGCCAACATTAAATAAATAATTGAAGCTGCAGCAAGGCTGAGAAATGCCAAGGACCCATTGTGGACCGGGGCCTTCCCATATAATCATTCTGAAAGGAACACTTGTGTAAAGGGCTGAGTCCACATCTGTGTGTAATGTGTATAGACAGATCTTATGACTATGGTCATTCGCCCAAATCAGTTTGGGCTTTTTAGCCAACTAACTGGTTGTTGGGTCTACAGCACAAAAAGCTCTGGAACCAAGCTCGTATACTTTATCAAACCTGGACAAAACACAGCAGAGCTCAATACGGCAGTGTTGTCATTGAATATGGCTTAAACCCTACAGGTCGATTAATAAAGAGGGGAGTGTCATGATTTTCACTAATACCACAGTGTGTTCAGTTCCACTGGACCTGGTGTCAGTCAGTCCATCAGTCCCTCTCCTGGGATTTTAATGCATCTATCCCTTTCACCTCTCTCTACTCTTCCCTCTCTCCTCTCTTCCCTCTCTCCTCTCCTCTCTCCCCTCTCTACTCTCCTCTCCCCTCTCTACTCTTCCCTCTCTACTCTCCTCTCCTCTCTCTGCCCTCTCCCTTCTCTCTACTCTGCCCCCTCTACTCTCTGCCCCCTCTTCCTTACTCTCCCCTCTCTAGTCTCTCTACTCTTTACTCTCGCCTCTCCGAGGGGTGCTTTGGTTTATCCACGATTGATGTGCACATTTGGAGGAGAAAGTGTTTGTTTCCCTGAAGGAGGACTGGAGTGTTGTCTTGGTCCACCTACTGTAGTGGAAGGGAGACAGCCAGGCAGCCAGCCGAGCGAGGGGAGGCAGGAGGACATAAACGATATGAAGGAGAGAGTGTTTAGTGTTTCTCCTAGGGCAGGAGTGTAAACGTTGTGAAGAAAGATAGGCCTAGGAGGACAGGAGTTTTACAGGGAGCTGTTAACACAACAAGCAGGCAGCAGAGAGAGGGGAGGTGGGGGGAACGGAGCGGGGGGGACGGAGCGAGGGGAGGCGGGGGGGAAAGGAGCGAGGGGAGGTGGGGGGAACGGAGCGAGGGGAACGGAGCGGGGGGACGGAGCGAGGGGAGGCGGGGGGGAAAGGAGCGAGGGGAGGTGGGGGGAACGGAGCGGGGGGGACGGAGCGAGGGGAGGCGGGGGGAAAGGAGCGAGGGGAGGCGGGGGAACAAAGCGAGGGGGGGGAACGGAGCGGGGGGAACGGAGCGAGGGGAGGCGGGGGGAAAGGAGCGAGGGGAGGCGGGGGAACAAAGCGAGGGGGGGGAACGGAGCGTGGGGAGGCGGGAGGGAACGGAGCGAGGGGAGGCGCGAGGGAACGTAGCGAGGGGAGGCGCCCCCCGCCCCCCGGGACAGAGCGAGGGGAGGAACCGAGCGAGGGGAGTGGAGACTGGAGGGGGAAACAATCCTGATCTTGGATTTATAGAGTTAATTTAATTCAGTAGAGCGGTAGAGGATGTAGAGAAGTCATAGAACCCATGTAAACAGGATTAGCTTTGTAATTGTAAGAGGGACTTCTACAATGACATTCCCACTAGTATGTGTGGTTCTTCTATAAGAATATTACAATGCTTACACAGCCCTGCCATGTACGATTTAGGATCATCATGGTGATTACTGTAAATGTCTATGAAGCCACCGTTTGTTATGTAAATAGGGCTTCGTGTAATCCCACAGTAATACCAATGTTTTGTTGTGTAGAGCTATTGTTTGACTATGGAAGGATGGTAAACAAGGCTAAGCTAATCCTGTTTCTATTCGGGCGGGTTAAAGCGTTGGGCCTGTAACCGAAAGGTTGCCAGTTCGAATCCCCGATCCGACAAGGCGCGAAAAAATCTGTTATTCTGCCCTTGAGCAAGGCGGTTAACCCCTCCAAAAACAACAGATCCCCGGACCCCCGGCGTGGCAGCACCCTGCACCTCTCAGGATTCAGAGGGGTTGAGTTAAACGCGGAAGTCAAGTTTAGGTTGGACCTTCATGATAGTTTGTTATCCCCTAATCACATTTCATTACGCTTTAAAACCTGCACTCCAAATCACCAAATACGCCAATAGATAGTATGGACATACTCGTCTAGAACACATTCTTCTGTCTATATCGTCACGAGAAAGTATATATATTTTTTTACAAATATCCTCAAAGTGCACAGTACGCCATCAGATGTAATGTCCTTTCCTCAGCTGCCATGGCGCAAAGCATTATTTTTTAATATATTTTTTAATTTTTTAAATCTCCTCTGCCCTGCTACTTGCAGGCTCACGGGGCCCTTGAGCGTTGCCGTAGCAACCTGACTCGGCACAGCTTTTCCGCCAGGCAGAACACGATGAAAACTGTAACTCAGAAAGTGATAGTGCAGTTTGTTTCAGGGATTAAAAAACAAAAACTAGGTTATCTACTTCACATGCTGATTTATTGACTTTTGGGTATTATTTTGTGTAGCTTTGTTTTCTAGCTAGCGACCTAGCTAACCAGTCAGCCTTTCTAGAGAGAGCGTTGCATTGTGGGGTTTTGTATTGGATTTGAGCGCTGCAGATTTCCACAACAATTTTCACATTGTTGCGTCCTAAGTTATTATAACGGCGAAAATGCAAACATATTTCACAACACATATTATTCTCACATTTTTGCATTATTTAACAATGTATATCTAGGAATTTGTGGTTTATTCCTGTTAATGGGGAAAGGACATGGTTAGGAAGCTACCATCGATCGCCATGACAATTCTCTCACGTTGTTCACTCAGTAGCCTAATGTCTATATGTAAACTGGTTTTAACCAGAAGGAAATATTTTAGCATTTCTGTCTTTTAGAATACATGTTCTTATACTGTTATGGAGGAGGATTTCATTAAACAAGAATAGTCTGTAAGGCTGCTTCTTTTTTAAAACTCATAGCCAGTGGCGCTGCGTTCCAGCAGCTGAGGTTTCTGCTCCTTTAGAAAACAATACGTTTCCATAGCAATTGTCATGTTGATTTGAATTGTGCTGACAGTAATGAGATTACATGTCATTTTGGCTGGAGGCTGGAGCACAGGTTATCTGTTACCATGCTCCGCACAGGTTATCTGTTACCATGCTCCGCACAGGTTATCTGTTACCATGCTCCGCACAGGTTATCTGTTACCATGCTCCGCACAGGTTATCTGTTACCATGCTCCGCACAGGTTATCTGTTACCATGCTCCGCACAGGTTATCTGTTACCATGCTCCGTACAGGTTATCTGTTACCATGCTCCGCACAGGTTATCTGTTACCATGCTCCGCACCCAGGCTCCGTACAGGTTATCTGTTACCAGGCTCCGTACAGGTTATCTGTTACCAGGCTCCGTACAGGTTATCTGTTACCGTGCTCCGTACAGGTTCTGTTACCATGCTCCGTACAGGTTATCTGTTACCGTGCTCCGTACAGGTTATCTGTTACCGTGCCCCGTACAGGTTTTCTGTTACCGTGCCCCGTACAGGTTATCTGTTACCGTGCCCCGTACAGGTTATCTGTTACCGTGCCCCGTACAGGTTATCTGTTACCGTGCCCCGTACAGGTTATCTGTTACCGTGCCCCGTACAGGTTATCTGTTACCAGGCTCCGTACAGGTTATCTGTTACCGTGCCCCGTACAGGTTATCTGTTACCGTGCCCCGTACAGGTTATCTGTTACCAGGCTCCGTACAGGTTATCTGTTACCAGGCTCCGTACAGGTTATCTGTTACCGTGCTCCGTACAGGTTATCTGTTACCGTGCTCCGTACAGGTTATCTGTTACCGTGCTCCGTACAGGTTATCTGTTGCCGTGCCCCGCACAGGTTATCTGTTGCCGTGCCCCGCACAGGTTATCTGTTACCGTGCTCCGCACAGGTTATCTGTTACCGTGCTCCGCACAGGTTATCTGTTACCGGGCTCCGTACAGGTTATCTGTTACCGGGCTCCGTACAGGTTATCTGTTACCGGGCTCCGTACAGGTTATCTGTTACCGGGCTCCGTACAGGTTATCTGTTACCGTGCTCCGCACAGGTTATCTGTTACCGTGCTCCGCACAGGTTATCTGTTACCGTGCTCCGTACAGGTTATCTGTTACCGTGCCCCGTACAGGTTATCTGTTACCGTGCCCCGTACAGGTTATCTGTTACCGTGCCCCGTACAGGTTATCTGTTACCGTGCCCCGTACAGGTTATCTGTTACCGTGCCCCGTACAGGTTATCTGTTACCGTGCTCCGTACAGGTTATCTGTTACCGTGCTCCGTACAGGTTATCTGTTACCGTGCTCCGTACAGGTTATCTGTTACCGTGCCCCGTACAGGTTATCTGTTACCAGGCTCCGTACAGGTTATCTGTTACCGTGCTCCGTACAGGTTATCTGTTACCGTGCCCCGCACAGGTTATCTGTTGCCGTGCCCCGTACAGGTTATCTGTTACCAGGCTCCGTACAGGTTATCTGTTACCGTGCTCCGTACAGGTTATCTGTTACCGTGCTCCGTACAGGTTATTGCTCCGTACAGGTTATCTGTTACCGTGCTCCGTACAGGTTATCTGTTACCGTGCTCCGCACAGGTTATCTGTTACCGTGCTCCGCACAGGTTATCTGTTACCGTGCTCCGCACAGGTTATCTGTTACCGTGCTCCGCACAGGTTATCTGTTACCGTGCTCCGCACAGGTTATCTGTTACCGTGCTCCGCACAGGTTATCTGTTACCGTGCTCCGCACAGGTTATCTGTTACCGTGCTCCGCACAGGTTATCTGTTACCGTGCTCCGCACAGGTTATCTGTTACCGTGCTCCGCACAGGTTATCTGTTACCGTGCTCCGCACAGGTTATCTGTTACCGTGCTCCGCACAGGTTATCTGTTACCGTGCTCCGCACAGGTTATCCGTGACCGTGCCCCGCACAGGTTATCCGTGACCGTGCCCCGTACAGGTTATCCGTGACCGTGCCCCGTACAGGTTATCCGTGACCGTGCCCCGTACAGGTTATCCGTGACCGTGTTCCGTACAGGTTATCCGTTACCGTGCTCCGTACAGGTTATCCGTTACCGTGCTCCGCACAGGTTATCCGTTACCAGGCTCCGTACAGGTTATCCGTTACCAGGCTCCGTACAGGTTATCCGTTACCAGGCTCCGTACAGGTTATCTGTTACCAGGCTCCGCACAGGTTATCTGTTACCAGGCTCCGTACAGGTTATCTGTTACCGTGCCCCGTACAGGTTATCTGTTGCCGTGCTCCGTTCAGGTTCTGTTGCCGTGCTCCGTACAGGTTATCTGTTGCCGTGCTCCGCACAGGTTATCTGTTACCAGGCTCCGCACAGGTTATCTGTTACCAGGCTCCGCACAGGTTATCTGTTACCAGGCTCCGCACAGGTTATCTGTTACCAGGCTCCGCACAGGTTATCTGTTACCGTGCTCCGCACAGGTTATCTGTTACCGTGCTCCGCACAGGTTATCTGTTACCGTGCTCCGCACCCAGGCTCCGTACAGGTTATCTGTTACCGTGCTCCGCACAGGTTATCTGTTACCGTGCCCCGCTCAGGTTATCTGTTGCCGTGCCCCGCACAGGTTATCTGTTGCCGTGCCCCGCACAGGTTATCTGTTGCCGTGCCCCGCACAGGTTATCTGTTGCCGTGCCCCGCACAGGTTATCTGTTGCCGTGCCCCGCACAGGTTATCTGTTGCCGTGCCCCGCACAGGTTATCTGTTGCCGTGCCCCGCACAGGTTATCTGTTGCCGTGCCCCGCACAGGTTATCTGTTGCCGTGCCCCGCACAGGTTATCTGTTGCCGTGCCCCGCACAGGTTATCTGTTGCCGTGCCCCGCACAGGTTATCTGTTGCCGTGCCCCGCACAGGTTATCTGTTGCCGTGCCCCGCACAGGTTATCTGTTGCCGTGCCCCGCACAGGTTATCTGTTGCCGTGCCCCGCACAGGTTATCTGTTGCCGGGCTCCGTACAGGTTATCTGTTGCCGTGCCCCGCACAGGTTATCTGTTACCGGGCTCCGCACAGGTTATCTGTTGCCGTGCCCCGCACAGGTTATCTGTTGCCGTGCCCCGCACAGGTTATCTGTTGCCGTGCCCCGCACAGGTTATCTGTTGCCGTGCCCCGCACAGGTTATCTGTTGCCGTGCCCCGCACAGGTTATCTGTTGCCGTGCCCCGCACAGGTTATCTGTTGCCGTGCCCCGCACAGGTTATCTGTTGCCGTGCCCCGCACAGGTTATCTGTTGCCGTGCCCCGCACAGGTTATCTGTTGCCGTGCCCCGCACAGGTTATCTGTTGCCGTGCCCCGCACAGGTTATCTGTTGCCGTGCCCCGCACAGGTTATCTGTTGCCGTGCTCCATCTGGATGTTACAGATGAGTTTGATTGGATGCTGAGTCATATTCACTGAGAACAAAATGGAAGCAAGTGAGCCAGAACTGCAAGGGGGCTATCTGAACTTGTCCAGTGTAGAAAACGTTTGTTTTTAATTTTTCCAATTGCGAAAGGTTTTGCTACAGTGTGCACTAATGAATATGATCCTGGTGAACTGAGAGGGTGTTTTGCAGTCTGCCTCTCTCTTTCTCCGTGTTTACATAGGCTTCTTCTTGTGACTCTGGCTCAGCTAGCTGGGCTGGGTGTTCAGGATGTGGACTGCCTTTTAAAGTTGCACTATGCAGAAATTGCTCCCGCCATTTCCTGGTTGTTAAATTCTAATAGTTTTGCATTATTTCAGGTTGTGACAAAACAACCAAGTATAGTGGAGAGAATCATTGTGCCATCTAAACCGCTCTAAAATATATTTTCCGTAACTAAAAATATTGTATTTTCAGCTGTTTTTGAAGCTGGTGTACAAAACGAAACTTAAGAACGGGAAACATAGAAATACTGCATATAGAACAGATTTACCTCTTCCTAGACTTGCTTTCAATGAGAATGACAGATCTATAACTCTAATTTCTATGTGAATTTGAGTCGGGTCTTCCCCCCGTAAAGTTAATTATTGCAGCTTTTAAAAAGTCAAAATGGAGATATCTGTCACAGACATCATAATCAGAAACAATGGTGACAGGTTCACCTTTTTTCGTTATACCTGTACCTTGCTGATCTCTGTCTGTCTGCTAGCCTGAAGACGAGATTCATTTATAAATGTTTAACTGCTGAGGAATATCATCAGGTATTGCAGGTATTTTGCTGACATCGTTCAGTATCACAAGTATACTAGAGAGATGTGACGTTTCAAATTAAATGTTTACTAATATGGGTGATTTATTAATGGGACAATTGATGACTACAACCATCAAACTAGTGGTAGTAATAGTTTAATTATAATTTATTTTAGTTCTAAACTTATTGTTCTATTTAGCATCAATTCAGACAATTTATCGCAATAAACAGTCGGAAGTTTACATACACTTAGGTTGGAGTCATTAACTCGTTAACTCGTTTTTCCAACAACTCCATACATTTCTTGTTAACAAACTATAGTTTTGGCAAGTCGGTTAGGACATCTACTTTGTGCATGACACAAGTAATTTTTCCAACAATTGTTTACAGACAGATTATTTCACTTATAATTCACTGTATCACAATTCCAGTGGGTCAGAAGTTTACATAGCAAAGGACATTATGAAGATGCTGAAGGAAACTGGTACAAAAGTATCTATATCCACAGTAACGCGAGTCCTATATTGACGTAACCTTAAAGGCCGCTTAGCAAGGAAGAAACCACTGCTCCAAAACCTCCATAAAAAAGCCAGACTACGGTTTGCAACTGCACATGGGGAAAAAGATCGTACTTTTTGGAGAAATGTCCTCTGGTCTGATGAAACAAGAATAGAACTGTTTGGCCATAATGACCATCGTTATGTTTGGAGGAAAAAGGGGGGGGGCTTTGAAGCCGAAGAACACCATCCCAACCGTGAAGCACGGGGGTGGCAGCATCATATTGTGGGCGTGCTTTGCAACAGGAGGGGCTGGTGCACTTCACAAAATAGATTATGTGGGTATATTGAAGCAACATCTCAAGATTTCAGTCAGGAAGTTAAAGCGTGGTCAAAAATGAACAATGACCCCAAGCATACTTCCAAACTAGTGGCAAAAGGACAACAAGGTCAAGGTATTGGAGTTGCCATCACAAAGCCCTGACCTCAATCCCATAGAAAATGTGTGGGCAGAACTGAAAAAGCGTGTGCGAGCAAGGAGACCTACAAACTGGACTCAGTTACAACAGCTCTGTCAGGAGAAATGGGCCAAAATTCACCCAACTTATTGTGGGAAGCTTGTGGAATGCTACCCGAAACGTTTGACCCAAGTTAAACAATTTAAAGGCAATGCTACCAAATACTAATTGAGTGTATGTAAACTTCTGACCCACTGGGAACGTGATGAAAGAAATAAAAGCTGAAATAAATAATTCTCTCTACTATTATTCTGACATTTCACATTCTTAAAATAAAGTGGTGATCCTAACTGACTTAAAACAGGGAATTTTTATGAGGATTAAATGTCAGGAATTGTGAAACTGAGTTTAAATGTATTTGGCTAAGGTGTATGTTAACTTCCGACTTCAACTGTAAATGTTTGTCTTTGAATTCAAGGGGCTTTATTGGCATGGGAAACGTGTGTTTACATAGGGTTTTAAGGGCATGGGAAACGTGTGTTTACATGGGGCTTTATTGGCATGGGAAACGTGTGTTTACATTGCCAAAGCAAGTGAAATAAACAAAGTGAAAAGACAAAACAAACACAAACTATTAGAATTGAACAGTAAATATTGCACTCCAAAAAGTTTTTAAAAAGATTCACGTGTTATATTATCAGCTTTGTACAGTGTTTTGTGCAAATAGTTGTAGTATGTATAGTGGGGAAGATAAATAAACAGATCAATATTGGTGATATTTACAATGTTGTTTGTGTTCCACTGGTTGCCCTTTTCTCATCGCAACGGGCCACAACTTGCTGCTGTGATTGCACACTGTGGTATTTTGCCTAATAGATAAGGGAGTTTATCAATGTTTGATTTCTTTTCAGCTTCTTTTATGGGTCTAACAGGAGGTTGGGAAGTTCAGCTCAGTTTCCACCTCGTTTTGTGGACAGTGTGTCTGTCTTCTCTCGAGAGCCAGGTCTAAGGCAGCCTTTCACAATAGCAAGGCTATGTTCATAGTCAAGGATGTTCTTCGTTTTGGGTCAGTCACAGTGGGCAGGTATTCTGCCACTGCGTACTCTCTGTTTTAAGGTGCATGCATTGTTCGGAGTTTTGCGTTGTACACAAAGTATATTTTTTGTGAATTCTTGGTTGGTGAGCAGACCCCAGACCTCACAACCGTAGAGGGCAATGGGTTCTATAACGGATTCAAGTATTGGTATGTCGAGATTTATGTTCCTTCTCTCTCTCTCGTTCCCACTCAGTCCTGTGGGCCTTATATATTTTTGTCCTCCAGTCGACTGCCATGGAGAATTTAAAGGGATACTGCGAGATGTTCTACTTCCCCAGACTCAGATGAACTGATTTCCTTCTTCCCCAGAGTCAAATGAAGTCATGGATACCATTTTTTTTTTGTCTCTTTGTGGAGTTTTGAGATAATTGAAGTTCGCTTATCGTTAGCTTAGCGCAATTGCTGGAAGTCTGTGAGTACAGTAGCCAGCTCCTCTACAAAGCAGGGAAATAGACCCAACTACTCAAGCTGGGTGGTTAGCACTTTGTACTCTATGTATTCAGTAGCATTGAAGTGCTTTGAAAGGTTGGTCATGGCTTAAATCAAATCAAATGTTATCTGTCACATGCGCCGACTACAAGACCTTACAGGGAAATACTTACTTACAAGCCTTTAACCAACAATGCAGTTTTAAGAAAATACCTACACCAAAAAAAGTAATAGATAAGAATAACAAATAATTCAAAACAGAAGTAAATAACAATAGCGAGGCTATATACAAGGGGGTACCGGTACAGAGACAATGTGGAGGCTATATACAGCGGGTACCGGTACAGAGTCAATGTGGAGGCTATATACAAGGGGGTACAGTGACAATAGCAAGGCTATATACAGGGGGTACCGGTACAGAAGCGAGGCTATATACAGGGGGTACCGGTACAGAGACAATGTGGAGGCTATATACAGGGGGTACCGGTACAGAGACAATGTGGAGGCTATATACAGGGGGTACCGGTACAGAGACAATGTGGAGGCTATATACAGGGGGTACCGGTACAGAGTCAATGTGGAGACTATATACAGGGGGTACCTGTACAGAGTCAATGTGGAGACTATATACAGGGGGTACCGGTACAGAGTCAATGTGGAGACTATATACAGGGGGTACCGGTACAGAGTCAATGTGGAGGCTATATACAGGGGGTACCGGTACAGAGTCAATGTGGAGACTATATACAGGGGGTACCGGTACAGAGTCAATGTGGAGGCTATATACAGGGGGTACCGGTACAGAGTCAATGTGGAGGCTATATACAGGGGGTACCGGTACAGAGTCAATGTGGAGACTATATACAGGGGGTACCGGTACAGAGTCAATGTGGAGACTATATACAGGGGGTACCGGTACAGAGTCAATGTGGAGACTATATACAGGGGGTACCGGTACAGAGTCAATGTGGAGACTATATACAGGGGGTACCGGTACAGAGTCAATGTGGAGGCTATATACAGGGGGTACCGGTACAGAGACAATAGCGAGGCTATATACAGGGGGTACCGGTACAGAGACAATAGCGAGGCTATATACAGGGGGTACCGGTACAGAGTCAATGTGGAGGCTATATACAGGGGGTACCGGTACAGAGTCAATGTGGAGGCTATATACAGGGGGTACCGGTACAGAGACAATAGCGAGGCTATATACAGGGGGTACCGGTACAGAGACAATAGCGAGGCTATATACAGGGGGTACCGGTACAGAGACAATAGCGAGGCTATATACAGGGGGTACCGGTACAGAGACAATAATGGGGCTATATACAGGGGGTACCGGTACAGAGACGATGTGCGGGGGGCACCGGTGAGTCGAGGTAATTGAGGTAATATGTACATGTAGGTAGAGTTATTAAAGTGACTATGCATAGATAATAACAGAGAGTAGCAGCAGCGTAAAAGGGGAGGGCAATGCAGTCTGGGTAGCCATTTGATTAGGTGTTCAGGAGTCTTATGGCTTGGGGGTAGAAGCTGTTTAGAAGCCTCTTGGTCCTAGACTTGGTGCTCCGGTACCGCTTGCCGTGCTGTAGCAGAGAGAACAGTCTATGACTAGGGTGACTGGGGACTTTTGCCAATTTTGTGGTCCTTCCTCTGATACCGCCTGGTATAGAGGTCCTGGATGGCAGGAAGCATGGCCCCGGTGATGTACTGGGCCGTACGCGCTTCCCTCTGTAGCGCCTTACGGTCGGATGCCGAGCAGTTGCCATACCAGGCGGTAATGCAACCGATCAGGATGCTCTCGATGGTGCAGCTGTAGAATTTTTTGGAGGATCTGGGGGTCCATGCCAAATCTTTTCAGTCTCCTGAGGGGGAATAGACTTTGTCGTGCCTTTTTCACGATTGTCTTGGTGTGTTTGGACCATGATAGTTTGGTGGTGATGTGGACACCAAGGAACTTGAAACTCTCAACCAGCTCCATAACAGCCCCGAGTGCGGTTCTAGAGCCAGCATTGGTCTGTGGTGGTATGTAGACAGCTACGAAAAATACAAATAGTGTGGTCTATAGTTTATCATGAGATACTCTACCTCAGGTGAGCAAAGCCTTGAGACTTCCTTAGATATCGTGCACCCGCTATTGTTTCCGTAAATGCGTAGGTCCCCGCCTCGTGTCTTACCAGAGGCTGCTGTTCTGTCCTGCCGATAGTGTGTGTAACACGCTAGCTGTATGTTGTTAATGTTGTAATTCAGCCACGACTCGGTGAAACATAAGATATAACAGTTTTTAATGTCCCGTTGGTAGGATATACGTGCTGTCAGTTTTTCCTATTTATTTCCCAGCGATTTAAACGTTAGCTAGCAGGACGGAAGGCAAAGCTGATTAGCCATTCGTCGCCTGATCCTCACAAGGCACCCTGATCTTTTTCCGCGAAATCTCAGTTTCCTTCTCCAGCGAATGACGGGAATCTGGTCGGGTGTCTTTAGAATATCCCTCCCCTCCGACTCATTGAAGGAAAAACTCTTTGTCTAATCTGAGTTTAGTAATCACAGTTCTGATGTCCAGAAGTTATTTTCGGTCATAAGAGACGGTAGCAGCAACACGATGTACAAAACAAGTTACGAACAACGCGGAAAAAAACGAACAAAATAGCATGGTTGGTTAAGAGCCGATAAGATGGAAGCCATTCCCTCCAACACCATCATCCAGGAAACCCTGGACCCACTCTAACCGCACCAACAGATCCACAGATGATCCACACTGCCCGGTTTCCTGGCTACATTCCTAATCTGGAGTCCCTGGATGGGAGACCAGATGCTGCTGGAAGTGGTGTTGGAGGGCCAGTAGTAGGCACTCTTTCCTCTGGTCTAAAAAATATCCCAATGCCCCAGGGCAGTGCCCTGTGTAGGGCTGCCCTGTGTAGGGTGCCGTCTTTCGGATGGGACGTTAAACGGGTGTCCTGACTCTCTGAGGTCACTAAAGATCCCATGGCACTTTTCGTAAGAGTAGGGGTGTTAACCCCGTGTCCTGGCTACATTCCCAATCTGGCCCTCATACCATCATGGTCACCTAATCATCCCCAACTTACAATTGGCTCATTCATCCCCCTTCCTCTCCCCTGTAACTATTCCCCAGGTCGTTGCTGTAAGTGAAAATGTGTTCTCAGGCAACTTACCTGGTAAAATAAGGGTTAAATAAAATAAATAAATAAAATAGTCACTTTACCCCTACCTACATGTACAAATTACCTCAACTATCTTGTACCCCTGCACATTAACTCAGTACCGGTACACCCTGTATATAGCCTCATTATTGTTATTTAACATTTTTAAATAAAAAATAGTATTGTGTTACTTTTTATTTCATTTTTTACTTTATTTACTAAATATTTTATATTTTAATATTTTAAATATTTTAATATATTTTAATTTAGTAAGTATTTTCTTAACTCTATTTCTTGAACTGCATCGTTGGTTAAGGGCTTGTAGGTAAGCATTTCACGGTAAAGTCTACAGCTGTTCCATTTGGCGTATGTGACAAAGTTTGATTTGATTCTTTACAAGTATATATGAAACTGAAGTTATTTAAATAAAAAAAAATTCTCCAAAGTAGGCATTTCATTAATCCGCCGTTGTCGCAAGGATAAGCTGTGCATGACTTCTCAAGTCTACACAGCTGGGCCAGTCAATATGCAACAAGCCTGTATTGACACTATTTAAAACAATAACTATTGTCCTTCAGGAGAAATGCATACCCTGTGCCTCATTTTGCGATAGGAAGTAAACAGCTTTGTGTTCCCTTGTGGGAAACTAAACAGTCCATCCCGTTCCAAACCTTTTTATAACAGAATAGAACATTCCTCAGATGCCTTTAAGACTTTTTATTTATTTATTTGGGCCTTCATGACTTCCAGGCTTGTTTTCTTCCACCCATGGTTAATTCACTGACGGATCATGTGTGTCTGCCAGCCTGTCCATACAATACGTCCTTTAGTGCGAGGACTCGTGTCCGTACGTCCGTGATGAGGTCAGCTATTACACGCAGCTCTGACATTTTGCTTTTACAGTTATTGTGGACACTGAGAATCTTTTTGTCTGTTTCACATTACACACACAAAAAAACCGAGAGAGAGAGAGAGAGAGAACCCATGTCATCAATCACGTAGATCCATGGACATTTCTGCTTACGTAGGTAGCTTCTGCCACTGCCCTGTGATTCACGATTTACAAATATCAATGTTTATGGATATTAACTTTCTATATTCTTTTTATTAATGAACTCCTTCGGTGGAAAATGTCCACAATAATTGCAAAAATCCACAAACAACAAAACCCCTTCTTCTCTGTAGATGGTGTAATGGCTGGTTCATCTCCGTTAATAACGATTTGATAGGTTCATTATCCATCTCGTATAATATTTATGAACAAAAAAAAAAAGACTTTTTTTTAAGTGAGAAGCAGGCTGAAGCCCGAAAGAGAATTCACATGAGCACAACAATGCCTACTCCACACATGCTGGGGTGGCAGGTAGCCTAGTGGTTAGAGCTTTGGACTAGTAAACGAAAGGTTGTAAGATCAAATCCTCGAGCTGACAAGGTAAAAAATCTGTCATTCTGCCCCCTGAACAAGGCAGTTGACCCACTGTTCCTAGGCCGTCATTGAAAATAAGAATTTGTTCTTAACTGACTTGCCTAGTTAAATAAAGGTTAAATAAATAATAAATGAAATGCTCTTCCAAGGTTTTCCAGCACCCAGCGTTGACCTACTACAGTAGCTATGTTGGTATTGTACTTCAATGTTTAGGATTCAAACCTTTCTGAAACAGCCTGATTCATTCTCATAGAGGTGCTTCCACAATAATGTGATTTATACCACATACAAGTTAAAGTATTGGATTCTTCACACACCACACTACTCCCATTCCACTACCTGTTCAAGCTTTTTAAAATGATATGAAAACAAGCTTTGCTTTTAGACCATCATGATTAATGGAGCTGTTTTGTCTTGTTATAACGTGATGCCTGCCAGTATTTCCTTAAACCTTTACATTTAGAAATACATGTTGAGAAGAAAACAAACATATTTCATGATATATTTTTGGGGTCAGTAGGTGATGGGGTAGGTAGGTGGGGTAGGTAGGTGGGGTAGGTAGGTGATGGGGTAGGTAGGTGGGGTAGGTAGGTGGGGTAGGTGATGGGGTCGGTAGGTGGGGTAGGTAGGTGATGGGGTCTGTAGGTGGGGTAGGTGATGGGGTAGGTGATGGGGTAGGTAGGTGATGGGGTAGGTGATGGGGTCGGTAGGTGGGGTAGGTAGGTGGGGTAGGTAGGTAGGTGATGGGGTCGGTAGGTGGGGTAGGTAGGTGATGGGGTCTGTAGGTGGGGTAGGTGATGGGGTAGGTGATGGGGTAAGTGATGGGGTAGGTAGGTAGGTGGGGTAGGTAGGTAGGTAGGTAGGTGGGGTAGGTAGGTGGGGTAGGTAGGTGGGGTAGGTAGGTGGGGTAGGTAGGTAGGTGGTGGGGTAGGTGGGTGGGGTAGGTATGTGGTAGGTAGGTGGGGTAGGTAGGTGGGGTAGGTAGGTGGTGGGGTAGGTAGGTGGGGTAGGTGATGGGGTAGGTAGGTGGGGTAGGTAGGTGATGGGGTCTGTAGGTGGGGTAGGTGATGGGGTAGGTGATGGGGTAAGTGATGGGGTAGGTAGGTAGGTGGGGTAGGTAGGTAGGTAGGTAGGTGGGGTAGGTAGGTGGGGTAGGTAGGTAGGTGATGGGGTCGGTAGGTGGGGTAGGTAGGTGATGGGGTCGGTAGGTGGGGTAGGTAGGTGATGGGGTCTGTAGGTGGGGTAGGTGATGGGGTAGGTGATGGGGTAAGTGATGGGGTAGGTAGGTAGGTGGGGTAGGTAGGTAGGTAGGTAGGTGGGGTAGGTAGGTGGGGTAGGTAGGTGGGGTAGGTAGGTGGGGTAGGGAGGTAGGTGGTGGGGTAGGTGGGTGGGGTAGGTATGTGGTAGGTAGGTGGGGTAGGTAGGTGGGGTAGGTGGTGGGGTAGGTAGGTAGGTGGGGTAGGTGATGGGGTAGGTGATGGGGTCGGTAGGTGGGGTAGGTAGGTGATGGGGTCTGTAGGTGGGGTAGGTGATGGGGTAGGTGATGGGGTAAGTGATGGGGTAGGTAGGTAGGTGGGGTAGGTAGGTAGGTAGGTAGGTGGGGTAGGTAGGTGGGGTAGGTAGGTAGGTGATGGGGTCGGTAGGTGGGGTAGGTAGGTGATGGGGTCGGTAGGTGGGGTAGGTAGGTGATGGGGTCTGTAGGTGGGGTAGGTGATGGGGTAGGTGATGGGGTAAGTGATGGGGTAGGTAGGTAGGTGGGGTAGGTAGGTAGGTAGGTAGGTGGGGTAGGTAGGTGGGGTAGGTAGGTGGGGTAGGTAGGTAGGTGGTGGGGTAGGTGGGTGGGGTAGGTATGTGGTAGGTAGGTGGGGTAGGTAGGTGGGGTAGGTGGTGGGGTAGGTGATGGGGTCGGTAGGTGGGGTAGGTAGGTGATGGGGTCTGTAGGTGGGGTAGGTGATGGGGTAGGTGATGGGGTAAGTGATGGGGTAGGTAGGTAGGTGGGGTAGGTAGGTAGGTAGGTAGGTGGGGTAGGTAGGTGGGGTAGGTAGGTGGGGTAGGTAGGTGGGGTAGGTAGGTAGGTGGTGGGGTAGGTGGGTGGGGTAGGTATGTGGTAGGTAGGTGGGGTAGGTAGGTGGGGTAGGTGGTGGGGTAGGTAGGTAGGTGGGGTAGGTGATGGGGTAGATAGGTAGGTGGGGTAGGCCACTGGGGTAGGTGATGGGGTAGATAGGTAGGTGGGGTAGGTGATGGGGTAGATAGGTAGGTGGGGTAGGCCACTGGGGTAGGTGATGGGGTGTTGGAAACACACTCCACATATAGAGGTCTATAGAGCCTCTCTGCATTGCTGATTTCTGTAACCGTTAGCTTATCCTGAGTGGCACAGTGGTCTAAGGCACTGCATCTCAGTGCTAGTGGCGTCACTACAGACCTGGTTCGATTCCAGGCTGTATCACAACCGGCCGTGACTGACTTAAGTAAAGGTTAAAAAAATTATATTGACATAAGCTTAGAAACACTTGTTTTGCAAACATGGTCCTGCTTTATCAATTGCTGTATCAATTGCTGTGTGTGTGTGTGTATATATATATATATATATACAGTTGAAGTCAGAAGTTTACAAGTCATTTTTCCAACAATTGTTTACAGACATATTATTTCACTTATAATTCATTATATCACAATTCCAGTGGGTCAGAAGTTTACATACACTAAGTTGACTGTGACTTTAAACAGCTTGGAAAATTCCAGAAAATTATGTCATGGCTTTAGAAGATTCTGTTAGGCTAATTAACATAATTTGAGTCAGTTGGACGTGTACCTGTGGATGTATTTCAAGGCCTACCTTCAAACTCAGTGCCTCTTTGCTTGACATCATGGGAAAATCAAAAGAAATCAGCCAAGACCTCAGAAAAAAAGTGTTCTGTCTCCTAGAGATGAACGTACTTTGTTGCAAAAGTGCAAATCAATCCCAGAACAACAGCAAAGGACCTTGTGAAGATGCGGGAGGAAACAGGTACAGAAGTATCTATATCCACAGTAAAACGAGTCCTATATTGACATAACCTGAAAGGCCACTCAGCAAGGAAGAAGCCACTGCTCCAAAACCAATATCAAAAAGCCAGACTACGGTTTGAAACGGCACATGGGGTCAAAGATTGTACTTTTTTGGGTCTGATGAAACAAAAATAGAACTGTTTGGCCATAATGACCATCGTTATGTTAGGAGGAAAAAGGGGGAGGTTTGCAAGCCGACAAACACCATCCCAACCGTGAAGCACGGGGGTGGCAGCATCATGTTGTAGGGGTGCTTTGCTGGAGGAGGGACTGGTGCACTTCACAAAATAGATGGCATCATGAGGCAGGAAAATTATGTGGATATATTGAAGCTACATCTCAAGACATCAGTCAGGAAGTTAAAGCTTGGTGGCAAATGGGTCTTCCAAATGGACAATGACCACAAGCATACTTCCAAACTAGTGGCAAAATGGCTTAAGGACAACAGTCAAGGTATTGGAGTTGCCATCACAAAGCCCTGACCTCAATCCTATAGAAAATCTGTGGGCAGAACTGAAAAAGCGTGTGCGAGCAAGGAGGCCTACAAACCTGACTCAGTTACAACAGCTCTGTCAGGAGGAATGGGCCAAAATTCACTCAACTTATTGTGGGAAGGTTGTAGAATGCTACCTGAAACGTTTCACCCAAGTTAATCAATTTAAAGGCAATGCTACCAAATACTAATTGAGTGTATGTAAACTTATGACCCACTGGGAATGTGATGAAAGAAATAAAAGCTTAAATAAATAATTCTCTCTACTATTATTCTGACATTTCACATTCTTAAAATAAAGTGGTGATCCTAACTGACCTAAAACAGGGAATTTTTATGAGGATTAATAAACTGAGTTTAAATGTATTTGGTTAAGGTGTATGTAAACTTCTGACTTCAACTGTTTCTAAGTAAGTGTCTGAATTAATAAGGAGACAGGGCATCATATGGAGTTACCGTTCTGCCGTGTTTGAGAATTCAATGCACTTTGGATGAGTTATCTGTACAGCTGCCACCGCTAACATGATTTCCTTGCATTTTTACTCCTCCCCGTTTCTCGGTCCATCTGCTCATCCCCCATCTTCTCCGAGCAGAGCAGGCAGGCCTGTTGCCCTAGCGACTCCAGACTCCACAGAGACACAGCGTGTAGACATGCTGCTCCAGAGTCAGTACTGTTCTTCCTCAGTGGTGGGAAAAAGTACCCAATTTGTCATACTTGAGTAAAAGTACAGATACCTTAAATAGAAAGTTACTCAAGTAAAAGTGAAAGTCACCCAGTAAAACAGTACTTGAGTTAAAGTCTAAAAGTATTTGGTTCTAAATATACTTAAGTATCAAAAGTAAAAGTATAAATCATTTCAAATTCCTTACATAAAGCAAGGCAGATGGCACCAGTTTCTTGTTTTAAAATGTACAGATAGCCAGGGGTACACTCCAACACTCAGACATCATTTACATTTGTGTTTAGTGAGTCTGCCAAATCAGAGGCAGTAGGGATGACCAGGGATGTTCTCTTGATAAGTGCGTGAATTGGACCATTTTTCTGTCCTGCTAAGCACTTTTGGGTGTCAGGGAAAATGTATGGAGTAAAAAATATATTATTTTCTTTAGGAATGTAGTAAAGTAAAAGTAGTCAAAAATATAAAAAGTAAAGTACAGATACCACAAAAAACGACTTAAGTAGTACTTTAAAGTTTTTTACTTAAGTACTTTACACAACTGTTCTTCCTTTAGACAAGCATGTATCAAAACTTTGTTCATTTGAACAATGTATCTTGTTCACATTTGCTTGTAAATGTTCAAACTCGCCAAAAATAACATTCGGTAGCTCCTACCGATATACAGGACCAGTCAAAAGTTTGGACACACCTACTCATTCAATGGTTTTCTTTATTTTGTACTATTTTCTACATTGTAGAATAATAGTGAAGACATCAAAACTATGAAATAACACATATGGAATCATGTAGTAACCAAAAAAAGTGTTAAACAAATCAAAATATATTTGAGATTCTTCAAAGTAGACACCATTTGCCTTGATGAGAAAATAGAAAAACTGATGAGAGAGAGAGTATTTGGGACCTGTCCAACATGTTGTGGCCTGTGATGAGTTCCATTGTCTGTCCAACTTGATTATTCCCATGGCTCCACTCTCAAATTGATAGCTGCAATAACCGCTCCATTACCAAGAGAGAGATGTGTGTGTGTGTGTTTTAAAGCAATGCTGGGAAGATGAAATGGTATTGCTGCTCTTGGGTTTCCCAGTCTTGAATGCTTGTTGTTCATGTCTGGTGTGATGAGCAGCTCCCAACCAACCTCTAGTGTGATGAGCAGCTCCCAACCCCCCAACCAACCTCTGGTGTGATGAGCAGCTCCCAACCCCCAACCAACCTCTGGTGTGATGAGCAGCTCCCAACCCCCAACCAACCTCTGGTGTGATGAGCAGCTCCCAACCCCCAACCAACCGCTAGTGTGATGAGCAGCTCCCAACCCCCAACCAACCTCTGGTGTGATGAGCAGCTCCCAACCCCCAACCAACCTCTAGTGTGATGAGCAGCTCCCAACCCCCAACCAACCTCTGGTGTGATGAGCAGCTCCCAACCCCCAACCAACCTCTGGTGTGATGAGCAGCTCCCAACCCCCAACCAACCTCTAGTGTGATGAGCAGCTCCCAACCCCCAACCAACCTCTAGTGTGATGAGCAGCTCCCAACCCCCAACTAACCTCTGGTGTGATGAGCAGCTCCCAACCCCCAACCAACCTCTAGTGTGATGAGCAGCTCCCAACCCCCAACTAACCTCTGGTGTGATGAGCAGCTCCCAACCCCCAACCAACCTCTGGTGTGATGAGCAGCTCCCAACCAACCTCTAGTGTGATGAGCAGCTCCTAACCCCCAACCAACCTCTGGTGTGATGAGCAGCTCCCAAACCCCCAACCAACCTCTAGTGTGATGAGCAGCTCCCAACCCCCAACTAACCTCTGGTGTGATGAGCAGCTCCCAACCCCCAACTAACCTCTGGTGTGATGAGCAGCTCCCAACCCCCAACCAACCTCTGGTGTGATGAGCAGCTCCCAACCAACCTCTAGTGTGATGAGCAGCTCCTAACCCCCAACCAACCTCTGGTGTGATGAGCAGCTCCCAAACCCCCAACCAACCTCTAGTGTGATGAGCAGCTCCCAACCCCCAACTAACCTCTAGTGTGATGAGCAGCTCCCAACCCCCAACCAACCTCTGGTGTGATGAGCAGCTCCCAACCCCCAACCAACCTCTGGTGTGATGAGCAGCTCCCAACCCCCAACCAACCTCTAGTGTGATGAGCAGCTCCCAACCCCCAACCAACCTCTGTTGTGATGAGCAGCTCCCAACCCCCAACCAACTTCTGGTGTGACAAAAAACAATCATTGTTTTGTTTGCATCTAACTAGGCAAGGCAGTTAAGAACAAATTCTTATTTAAAATGACGGTATACCCCGGATGACTCTGGGACAATTGTGTGCCGCCCTTTGAGACTCCCAATCACGGCCGGATGTGATACAGCCTGGATTCGAACCAGAGACTGTGGTGACGCCTCTTGCACTGAGATGCAGTGCCTTAGACCCGCTGCGCTACTCAGGAGCCCCTATAGCTATTTGGATTTGCATGAAATTCTATGGCGGTGTAAATATCTATTTATCATGTTAGGTTTTCCACTGATTCTCTCCATCCGACCACCGTTACCCTTCTGTCTCTGGGGTTAAGGGACTTGTACCTATTATTTGGAAGCCTCTCTTTGTCAAGAGTGTTCAAAGCTGTCATCAAGGCAGCTGGGGTGGCTACTTTGTAAAATCTCTAATCTCAAATATATTTTGATTTGTTTAACACGTTTTTTGGTTACTACATGATTCCATAAGTGTTATTTCATAGTTTAATGGAGACATTTTTTAAATAGTAAAAATACAGAAAAACCCTAAAATAAGTCTGTTTCCAAACTAATGGCTGGTGCTGTATGTGTGTGTATGTATATATATATATATAACATACCTTATTTACAGAAATATTCAGACCCTTTGCAATGAATCTCGAAATTGAGCTCAGGTGCATCCTGTTTCCATTGATCATCCTTCAAAATTCAATTGATTGGACATGATTTTGGAAAGGGGCACACACCTGTCTATGCAAGGTCCCACAATTGACAGTGCATGTCAGAGCAAAAACCAAGCCATGAGGTCGAAGGAATTGTCCATTGAGCTCCGAGACAGGATTGTGTTGAGGCACAGATCTGGGGAAGGGTACCAAAAATTGTCTGCAGTATTGAAGGTCCCCAAGAATACAGTGTCCTCCATCATTCTTCAATGGAAGAAGTTTGGAAGCACCAAGAGTCTTCCTAGAGCTGGCCGCCCGGCCAAACTGAGCAATCCGGGGAGAAGGACCTTGGTCAATGAGGTGACCAAGAACCCGATGGTCACTCTGACAGAGCTCTAGAGTTCCTCTGTTTGAATGGGAGAACCTTCCAGAAGGACAACCATTTCTACAGCACTCCACCAATCAGGCTTTTATGGTAGAGTGGCCAGACGGAAGCCACGCATCAGGAAATGGCACATGACAGCCTGCTTGGAGTCTGCCAAAAGGCACCTAAAGGACTCTCAGACCATGAGAAACAAGATGCTCTGGTCTGAAGAAACCAAGATTGAACTCTTTTGCCTGAATGCCAAGCGTCACGTCTGGAGGAACCCTGGCACCATCCCTATGATGAAGCATGGTGGTCGCTGCGTCATGCTGCGGGGATGTTTTTCAGAGGCAGAGACTGGAACACTAGTCAGGATCGAGGGAAAGATGAACAGAGCAAAACCTGCTCCAGAGCGCTCAGGACCTCAGACTGGGGTGACGGTTCACCGCCCAACAGGACAACGACCCTAAACACACAGCCAAGACAACTCAGGAGTGGCTTCGGGACAAGTCTCTGAATGTCCAATATATACAAAAGTGAAATATACAATAAAATGAACAGTAAATATTACACTCACAGAAGTTTCAAAAGAATAAAGACATTACAAATGTCATATTATGACTATATACAGTGTTGTAACGATGTGCAAATAGTTAAAGTACAAAAGGGAAAATAAATAAACATAAATATGGGTTGTATTTACAATGGTGTTTGTTCTTCACTGGTTGCCCTTTTCTTGTGGCAACAGGTCACACATCTTGCTGCTGTGATGCACACTGTGGTATTTCACCCAGTAGATATGGGAGTTTATCAAAATCGGGTTTGTTTTCGAATTCTTTGGATCTATGGAATCTGAGGGAAATATGTGTCTCTAATATGGTCATACATCTGACAGGAGGTTAGGTCTCTTTCTTTTTCTTTCTTTCAATTCAAGAGGCTTTATTGGCATGGGAAACATATGTTTACATTGTAAGTGAAATAGATAAATAAAAGTGATATAAGCAATAAAGAGACTCTCTCTCTCTCTGTGTGTGTACTTCCACGCTCATGTGTGTTTGCTCTAGAGTAAGCCTTGCCCCACCTTCTGGGCCGTCAGCCACACCCCTTCCTCCTGGGCCGTCAGCCACACCCCTTCCTCACACACACGGAAACCGAGAGAGATACGGAGCGTAAGAGAGGGAGGATAAAGAGGAACCAGGGGTGTGGCCTGCAGAGCCTGGCGCTACAGCTGGATGCTAGGTCAGTCAGCTGGTTCACTGTACTGAGGGGTTGGAGGAGATACTGCTGCTACTGGGGTTGAGGACAGGCTTAAGTGAAGGAAACAGAGCTAAAAAAAAAAAAAAGAAGGTAAGAATGACTCTGTTTTTACTCCCTGGCTTCCCTGGCTTCCCTGGCTTGACCTAGAATGGAGAGGAAGAGGGAGGTGGAGGTTGGTTGGTTCTGGAGTCAGAAGTGTGTATCCTTGCTGACATAGATGGTGGAAGGAGAGAGGGGACTTTAGTGTGAAGGAGAGAGGGGACTTTAGTGTGAAGGAGAGAGGGGACTTTAGTGTGAAGGAGAGAGGGGACTTTAGTGTGAAGGAGAGAGGGGACTTTAGTGTGAAGGAGAGAGGGGACTTTAGTGTGAAGGAGAGAGGGGAGTTTAGTGTGAAGGAGAGAGGGGACTTTAGTGTGAAGGAGAGAGTGGAGTTTAGTGTGAAGGAGAGAGGGGACTTTAGTGTGAAGGAGAGAGGGGAGTTTAGTGTGAAGGAGAGAGGGGACTTTAGTGTGAAGTGAACGAGTTGTGAGCGGAGCTTCTGACGTTTAGTTGTTGAGAGTTGCGTTGTGGTTTTGGTTTGAGACCGGATCATCTGTCACAGGCAGGAATGTGATCACACCCTATCTGTACATGTTGACAACTGTTTGACTTACTGTGGATTACGCAATGCTGTGTGATAAAGTAGGTACTTCTGTAGTCCCTACAGAGATTCTCCCTTCCTCCCTCATGCTATCCTCCAGGTTTTCAGTGCGAGGATAGTGAATACCTTCAGTTTTCTCCTTTTTTATATGGTGCATACATTTATAGAAAAGATGCTATTTCTTCAGTGGAGCACTTGTTAGTTAGGGCTACTGTTTGAGTTTCCATTTCATTACCAGTCCCTGAACTTGATTTATACAATTTTTTTGTTTGTTTAAGTAGTGGCTGTTATCAGGCTCCAGATTTTACTGTCGGCTCCAGAAACTTTGTTCTGTGTGTGTACAGTAAAGGTTTAATGACTGCTTGTGGCTCATCTCTCAGAGAAGAGGAGACCGAGAAGAACTTGTTTGTGACTGATTTTTAACTGCTGATACAAATGTCACCCTATTCCCTACATAGCAGTATGTTTAACCTGAGCCATAGGGCTCTGGTCAAAAGTAGTGCCCTAAATAGGAATTTGGGATGCATACATAGCTAGGCTAAACAATCCCGGGTCCCATGACATGATGTCACAGACCTACAGCTTCCCAAACGGAACCCTGTTCACTACATAGCGCACTCCTTTTAACCAGGGCTTCTGGTTCTAGTTATTTCATTGTCAATGTGTTCAGCACTAATCGTGAATAGAACATGGTGCACCATTTGGGACTTAGAATTCACCTTGTTTCTATGAAAAGGCAGGTTTGTTCTAATTCATTTAAATGTTATTGACTTGCAAATTATCGAATTATTCCTAACCTATGAAAAGGCGGTTTGTTCTAATTAATTTAAATAGTATTGACTTGTAAGTGATCTAATTACTCCCAACCTAATAATGAACCTTAGGCCACAAGTGTTGTTTTTCCCTGTTGCTAAAGTTGTTTCACTGTGTGTGTGTGTGTGTGTGTGTGTGTGTGTGTGTGTGTGTGGTGTGTGTTGTGTGTTCCTCTGTTGGTGAAGCTTGTTCCTCTGCTGTTTGACAAACACACCCCTGCAGTTGTTGCTGCATGTTGATATAACAAGTTAATTATGGGTGGATGTACTTGTTTAGTTATCAACCCTTTTCAGCATTGTTGTATTGACGTAACATTACTGTATCGGAATTAAATATCCACAAATGTACCGTACGCTTCTCAGTACTCTGCTGGCATGGTGTCAGGGACGTGCGTGTACAAACTAAGGCTTTTTCTGCGTGTATTATAGATTAAACCACTTCACCTATAAATGGTCTATATTATAGATTAAATTAATTCACCTATTTATTTACTTATTTAGCTTTGCAAGTCAGTTAAGAACAAATTCTTATTTACAATGACGGCCTAACCGGCCAAACCTGGACGACGCTGGGACAATTGTGCGCCGTCCTATGGGACTCCCAATCACGGCCGGATGTGATGCAACCTGGATTCGAACCAGGGACTACAGGGATGCTTCTTGCACTGAGATGCAGTGCCTTAGACCGCTGCACCACTCAGGAGCCTATTTTATAGATTAGATCAGTTCACCTGTAGTGGTCTATATTATAGATTAGATGAGTTAACCTATAGTGGTCTATATTATAGATTAGATGAGTTCACCTGTAGTGGTCTATATAATAGATTAGATGAGTTCACCTATAATGGTCTATATTATAGATTAGATCAGAAAGTATTCATACCCCTTTACCTTTTCCACATTTTGTTGTGTTTCAGCCTTAATTGAAAATGTATATATTTTTAAAAATGTTTTATTACCCATCTACCCCATAGTGACAAAGCAAAAACAGTTTTTTAGAATTTTTTGCAAATTCATAAATAATAATAATTACATAAGTATTCAGACCCTTTACTCAGTACTTTGTTGAAGCACCTTTGGCAGCGATAACAGCCACGAGTCTTCTTGGGTGTGACGCTACAAGCTTGGCACACCTCTATTTGGGGAGTTCCTCCCATTCTTCTCTGCAGATCCTCTCAAGCTCTGTCAGGTTGGATGGGGAGCGTTGCTGCACAGATATTTTGAGGTCGCCCCAGAGATGTTCGATCAGATTCAAGTCCGGGCTCTGGCTGGGCCACTCAAGGACATTCAGAGACTTGTCCTAAAGCCACTCCTGCATTGTCTTGGCTGTGTGCTTAGGATCGTTGTCCTGTTGGAAGGTGAACCTTCGCCCCAGTCTGAGGTCCTGAGTGCTCTGGAGCAGGTTTTCATCAAGGATCTCTCTGTACTTTGCTCCGTTTAGCTTTCCCTCGATCCTGACTAGTCTCCCAGTCCCTGCCGCAGAAAAACATACCCACAGCATGATGCTGCCACCACCATGCTTCACTGTCGGGATGGTGCCAGGTTTCCTCCAGATGTGACGCTTGGCATTCAGGCCAAAGAGTTCAATCTTGGTTTCATCAGACCAGAGAATCTTGTTTCTGATGGTCTGAGAGTCTTTAGGTGCCTTTTGACAAACTCCAAGCGGGCTGTCATGTGCCTTTTACTGAGGAGTGGCTTCCGTCTGGCCAATCTACCATAAAGGCCTGAATGGTGGAGTGCTGCAGAGATGGTTGTCCTTCTGGAAAGTTCTCCCATCTCCACAGAGGAACTCTAGAGCTCTGTCAGAGTGACCATCGGGTTCTGGGCACCTCTCTGACCAAGGCCCTTCTCCCCCCGATTTCTCAGTTTGGCCGGGTGTCCGGCTCTAGGAAGAGTCTTGGTGGCTCCAAACTTCTTCCATTTAAGAATGATGGAGGCCACTGCTCTTGGGGACCTTCAGTGCTGCAGAAATGTTTTGGTACCGTTCCGCAGATCTGTGCCTCGACACAATCCTGTCTCAGAGCTCAATGGACAATTCCTTTGACCTCGTGGCTTGGTTTTTGTTCTGACATGCAGTCAACTGTGGGCCCTTATATAGACAGGTGTGTGCCTTTCCAAATAATGAAACATCTCAAGGATGATCAATGGAAACAGAATGCACCTGAGCTCAATTTTGAGTTTCATAGCAAAGGGTCTGAATACTTATGTAAATTCTGTTTTTTATTTTTTATACATTTGAAAATATTTTAAAAAATTAGTTTTCGCTTTGCCGTTATGGGGTATTGTGTGTAGGTTGATTGATCGAGGAGGGCGGAAAACGATTTAATAAATGTTAGAATAAGGCTGTAACCTAAAACATAGGGAAAAAGTCAAGGTGTCTGAATACTTTCCAAAAGCACTGTACATACATACAGTTGAAGTCAGAAGTTTACATAAACTTAGGTTGGAGTCATTAAAACTCGTTTTTCAACCATTCCACAAATGTCTTGTTAACAAACTATAGTTTTGGCAAGTCAGTTAGGACATCTACTTTGTGCATGACACAAGTCATTTTTCTAACAATTGTTTACAGACAGATTATTTCACTTATAATTCACTGTATCACAATTCCAGTGGGTCAGAAGTTTACATACACTAAGTTGACTGTGCCTTTAAACAGCTTGGAAAATTCCAGAAAATGTCATGGCTTTAGAAGCTTCTGATAGTCTAATTGACCTCATTTGAGTCAATTCGAGGTGTATCTGTGGATGTATTTCAAGGCCTACCTTCAAACTCAGTGTCTCTTTGCTTGACATCATGGAAAAATCAAAAGAAATCAGCCAAGACCTCAGAAACAAAATTGTAGACCTCCACAATTCTGGTTCATCCTTAGGAACAATTTCCAAATGCCTGAAGGTAACATGTTCATCTGTACAAACAATAGTACGAAAGTATAAACACCATGGGACCACGCAACCGTCATACCACTCAGGAAGGAGACGCGTTCTGTCTCCTAGAGATGAACATACTTTGGTGCGAAAAGTGCAAATCAATCCCAGAACAACAGCAAAGGACCTTGTGAAGATACTGGAGGAAACAGGTACAAAATAATCTATATTCACAGTAAAACGAGTCCTATATCGACATAACCAGAAAGGCCCCTCAGCAAGGAAGAAGCCATTGCTCCAAAACCGCCATTAAAAAAGCCAGACTATGGTTTGCAACTGCACATGGGGACAAAGATCGTACTTTTTGGAGAAATGTCCTCTGGTCGGATGAAACAAAAATATAACTGTTTGGCCATAATGACCATCGTTATGTTAGGAGGAAAAAGGGGGAGGCTTGCAAGCTGAAGAACACCATCCCAACCGTGAAGCACGGGGGTGGCAGCATCATGTTGTGGGGGTACTAATATATATTCAGCAAAAAAAGGAACGTCCTCTCACTGTCAACTGCGTTTATTTTCAGCAAACTTAACATGTGTAAATATTTGTATGAACAATAGATTCAACAACTGAGAGACAAACTGAACAAGTTCCACAGACATGTGACTAACAGACATGGAATAATGTGTCCCTGAACAAAGGTGTGGTCAAAATCAAAAGTAACTGTCAGTATCTGGTGTGGCCACCAGCTGCATTAAGTACTGCAGTGGATCTCCTCCTTATGGACTCCACCAGATTTGCCCGTTCTTGATGTGAGATGTTACCCCACTCTTCCACCAAGGCACCTGCAAGTTCCCGGACATTTCTGGGGGGAATTGCCCTAGCCCTTACCCTCCGATCGAACAGGTCTGGTGAGACAAAACCGTGACTCGTCAGTGAAGAGCACTTTTTGCCAGTCCTGTCTGGTACAGCGATGGTGGGTTTGTGCCCATAGGCGACGTTGTTGCCGGTGATGTCTGGTGAGGACCTGCCTTACAACAGGCCTACAAGCCCTCAGTCCAGCCTCTCTCAGCCTATTGCGGACAGTCTGAGCACTGATGGAGGGATTGTGCGTTCCTGGTGTAACTCGGGCAGTTGTTGTTGCCATCCTGTACCTGTCCCGCAGGTGTGATGTTTGGATGTACCAATCCTGTGCAGGTGTTGTTACGTGGTCTGCCACTGCGAGGACGATCAGCTGCCCGTCCTGTCTCCCTGTAGCGCCGTCTTAGGCATCTCACAGTACGGACATAGCAATTTATTGCCCTGGCCACATCTGCAGTCCTCTTGCCTTCTTGCAGCATGCCTAAAGCACGTTCACGCAGATGAGCAGGGACCCTGGGCATCTTTCTTTTGGAGTCAGTAGAAAGGCCTCTTTAGTGTCCTAAGTTTTCATAACTGTGACCTTAATTGCCTACCGTCTGTAAGCTGTTAGTGTCTTAACGACCGTTCCACGGGTGCATGTTCATTAATTGTTTATGGTTGATTGAACAAGCATGGGAAACAGTGTTTAAACCATTTACAATGAAGATCTGTGAAGTTATTTGGATTTTTACAAATTACCTTTGAAAGACAGGGTCCTGAAAAAAGGAAAGTAAATTTTTTTGCTGAGAAAAAATGGGCAAAACAATACAATTGCTCAGATTTAAGAGATTTTTTTTCACAAAGGTATGGGTCAAAATTATTGACAGTCCTGTTTTCAATCCCTCACCTTGTGATTTGGCAGTTACTGTCAGTACCTGGTGAGGGAGGGGGGACAGGCAGTTACTGTCAGTACCAGGTGAGGGAGGGGGGACAGGCAGTTACTGTCAGTATCCAGGTGAGGGAGGGGGACAGGCAGTTACTGTCAGTACCAGGTGAGGGAGGGTGGACAGGCAGTTGCTTCTCCTGGTTATCAGAGGACTGTGTGAGTATAGGCTATTTACCCTGTCCTCTGTTTCTCCGTGTCCCTTTTACCAGCCTTTCTCTCTCAGGATATGCGTTTTATATTGGGCTTTGTGTTAGATCGATCTCCCAGGTTGACTTCCTGCACCGCTAACCTTTCTGTCTGACTGGAGCTGCTGCTGCAACAGGTGTTAGTTCACCCCCTGCTCTGATGGCAGCCCACCCCCTGCCCTGTGAGGGGAAACCCCATGGGGTCAAGGGATAGCAGGGAACCTCGGATAATACACACACACACACACACACACACACACACACACACACAAACACCCAGAGGTGGAAGTAGATGTATTTTCTTCCCGGTATGGGACCTCCTGAAAAATGTAATGGGCCTAATCATATAATTACATAGAACCCCTGTTAATTCAGTGGGATATCTGTGGGCCTAGTCGTAAAGATTAGTCATTTCACTTTTAAAATGTATTACCTTTTTTTTATTGTGGCATGAACACAACCAGTCGTGATGTTTTCATCTGATTGTCAAAGAGCCCATTTACTTGGTTAACCCACGCAGGTTAGTCCACTCTCAACATATTTCCAGCCTCCAAAACAGTGGTGAATGGAGAGACGTCTTTTACACCAAACACCAAAAAATGTAGGCCTCATGACATTAGATGTCAGCCACTCATATCTGAGTTGGCATATTTTCAGTGTTCTCGTTGAACCACGTCGTTATTTTTGGAGCGTAGTCTATACCGCCCGTTTTCAAGTACATTCGCTAATGTATCAGGCCCCTGACATGAGGTAATGATTGATAGTGGTGTAGTAGCGTACTGTTCTACCGATACGGCATACCCACTATATTTACCCACACTATATTTACCCACACTATATTACCCACTATATTTACCCACACTATATTTACCCACACTATATTTACCCACACTATATTTACCCACACTATATTTACCCACACTATATTACCCGCACTATATTTACCCGCACTATATTACCCGCACTATATTTACCCACACTATATTTACCCACACTATATTTATCCACACTATATTTACCCACACTATATTTACCCACACTATATTTACCCACACTATATTTACCCACACTATATTTACCCACACTATATTTACCCACACTATATTTACCCACACTATATTTACCCACACTATATTTATCCACACTATATTTACCCACACTATATTTACCCACACTATATTTACCCACACTATATTTACCCACACTATATTTACCCGCACTATATTACCCGCACTATATTTACCCGCACTATATTACCCGCACTATATTTACCCACACTATATTTACCCACACTATATTTATCCACACTATATTTACCCACACTATATTACACACTATATTTACCCACACTATATTTACCCACACTATATTTATCCACACTATATTTACCCACACTATATTACACACTATATTTACCCACACTATATTTACCCACACTATATTTATCCACACTATATTTACCCACACTATATTACACACTATATTTACCCACACTATATTTACCCACACTATATTTATCCACACTATATTTATCCACACTATATTTACCCACACTATATTACACACTATATTTACCCACACTATATTACACACTATATTTACCCACACTATATTTATCCACACTATATTTACCCACACTATATTTACCCACACTATATTACACACTATATTTACCCACACTATATTTACCCACACTATATTTATCCACACTATATTTACCCACACTATATTTACCCACACTATATTTACCCACACTATATTACACACTATATTTACCCACACTATATTTACCCACACTATATTTATCCACACTATATTTACCCACACTATATTACACACTATATTTACCCACACTATATTTACCCACACTATATTTATCCACACTATATTTACCCACACTATATTTACCCACACTATATTTACCCACACTATATTTATCCACACTATATTTACCCACACTATATTTACCCACACTATATTACACACTATATTTACCCACACTATATTTACCCACACTATATTTATCCACACTATATTTACCCACACTATATTTATTTTTCTGGGATGCCGGAACATACTTCCTTATTTTCATCACTGTACTAACGTCCACCCTGGTCAGCCTTGATCAACCCTGGTCCACCCTGGTCCGCCCTGGTCCACTTTGATCGACCCTGGTCCGCCCTGGTCCACCTTGATCGACCCTGGTCCGCCCTGGTCCACTTTGATCAACCCTGGTCCGCCCTGGTCCACGTTGATCGACCCTGGTCCGCCCTGGTCCACCTTGATCGACCCTGGTCCGCCCTGGTCCACCTTGATCGACCCTGGTCCGCCCTGGTCCACCTTGATCGACCCTGGTCCGCCCTGGTCAGCCTTGATCGACCCTGGTCCACCCTGGTCCGCCTTGATCGATCCTGGTCCACCCTGGTCCACCCTGATCGACCCTGGTCCACCCTGGTCAGCCTTGATCGACCCTGGTCCACCTTGATCGACCCTGGTCCACCCTGGTCCACCCTGATCGATCCTGGTCCACCCTGGTCAGCCTTGATCGACCCTGGTCCACCTTGATCGACCCTGGTCCACCTTGATCGACCCTGGTCCACCTTGACCGACCCTGGTCCACCTTGATCGACCCTGGTCCACCTTGATCGACCCTGGTCCGCCCTGGTCCACCCTGATCGACCCTGGTCCACCCTGGTCCACCTTGATCGACCCTGGTCCGCTCTGGTCCACCTTGATCGACCCTGGTCCGCCCTGGTCCACCCTGGTCCGCCCTGGTCCACCTCGGTCCACCTTGGTCCCGGCCCACCTTGGTCCCGGCTTCTCTCCCTCTGTGTTAGATCCATCTCCCAGGTTGACCTCCAGCACTGCTAACCTTTTTGTCTGACTGGAGCTGCTGCTGCTGCTACAGGTATTAGTTCACCCTCCTGCCTTCTACTCCATGGGGCTCAGGGATAGCAGGGAGATGGAGAGGGGTTTACACATCAGATAGAACACATGCAGGGACTCACTCACAAACCTTCCACGCTGAGTCTGAGCTGCTGAAAGTGGTCTAAACCCTTTGAAAGGCCACCTGATCCCTGTTTTGGGGGGCTTTTTGAAAAGAGACCTTTCTGTCTGTCCTTCTATCAACCTGTTGTCATGTCAGGTACGCTACAAGTTATTATTGTTTACATAGAACAATTCACCTCTCTTTCTTGGGGTAATTGACTGACCCTAGGTTAGGTCGACTCCTACAGTAGACTTGACAACTTGAGGATTTCTCTTGTTGAACTAGATCAATGAAAGCATTCCCCCCCCATTTTTTTTAAAGAATCTCAACAAATGTTTATTGGCATTGAGCATGTGGGTTGACACATGTCTGTTTAGTATTTATAATCAGGGTCCAGATAGCAGTATTGACTGTCGCAGTGATGAGAGAAACGGCTCTCCTGAAATTCTAAAGCAATCAGCAGTGGGAATGTGCCATACGCACAAACACACAGACACTTCCCAGACCTGTCCTCCCGGAGGCTACAGCCAGCCACAGCAATCAATAGCTCCTGTAGACCAACAGCCAGCCTCACTGCAGAAATCACCTCCAAGCCGTAACCACCAATCTCTCCAGCCTTCAGTGCCTCAGATGTAGCGATCCAATAATCATTACACTTCTGTTCTGGAAAAAAAAAAAGCAGAATAATGTCAACTCGTCAGATACGATCACACTCACGCAAATGCACACACCCACACACACACACACACATGCACGCACGCACGCGCACACACACACACCCACATCCACGCACGTGCACACAAACACAGGCTTGAGATAATGCAGACAGATGAGAGATCATTATGCTGTTAGTCTGAGCCTCAGGTGACTGTTTGGGTATGCACGCTTCCCCGTAGAGACCTTCCCCGTAGAGACCTTCCCCGTAGAGACCTTCCCCGTAGAGACCTTCCCCGTAGAGACCTTCCCCGTAGATAACCTCTTCCCTAATAGAGAACTCACTTCCTAGAATTCTTGACAGCTCAGTCCAACCAGGAGGATGGATGTCTCCTATTTAGCTTACCGGTTTAAGGCTTCTGTATAGAGGCTGAATGGTCAGATAGATATAGAGACAGAGATATAGAGAAAGAGATATAGAGACAGAGATATAGAGAGAGAGATATAGAGAGAGAGATATAGAGAGAGAGAGAGATATATATAGAGAGAGAGATATATATAGAGAGAGAGATATAGAGAGAGAGATTTAGAATGATGTCAACACATAGTACCAGGTCGTATTCATTAGTGCAACAACAAATGAAAACTATCTTTTTTTTAATTTTTATAAAGGGTAGGTTCAGCTAGTTCCCAAGGTTGGGACTTCTGTTTGTAGGCTTAATGAATAGGACCAGCAAGGAGGCTCCTATAGAAGCTGTGGTCGACGTATAGAACTGTCTGTCAACACAGAGAGATGCTATGTTACTGTTGGCCTAATAGCTCTGCTGATGTACGCCAGGCTTGTGACTCTACAAACGTGTTGGATGCATTTGCTGTTTTTGTTTGTGTTTCAGATTATTTTATACCCACTAGAAATGAATGGTAAATAATGTATTGTGTCATTTTGGAGTCCTTTTTTAAAATTGTAAATAAGAATAGAATATGTTTCTAAACACTTCTACATTCATGTGGATGCTACCATGGTTACGGATAGTCCTGAATGGATCGTGAATAATGATGAGTGAGAAAATTACAGAGGCATAAATACCCCACCAAAAATGCTAACCACCTCTGTTATTGTAATGGTGAGAGGTTAGCATGTCTTGGGGGTATGATATAAAATGCTAACCTCCCCTGTTATTGTAATGGTGAGAGGTTAGCATGTCTTGGGGGTATGATATAAAATGCTAACCTCCCCTGTTATTGTAATGGTGAGAGGTTAGCATGTCTTGGGGGTATGATATAAAATGCTAACCTCCCCTGTTATTGTAATGGTGAGATGTTAGCATGTCTTGGGGGTATGATATAAAATGCTAACCTCCCCTGTCTGGGATTACAAGATGGCGTAGCAGTAGGACGTGTGTATCTGTCATTGTCTTATCCAGTGTCTTATCCCGTGTAAATAGACGAGCTTCAATGCCATACAACTCTCCTTCCGTGGCCTCCAACTGCTCTTAAATGAAAGTAAAACTAAATGCATGCTCTTCAACCGATCACTGCCTGCACCTGCCTGCCCGTCTAGCATCACTACTCTGGACGGTTCTGACTTAGAATATGTGGACAACTATAAATACCTAGGTGTCTGGTTAGACTGTAAACTCTCCTTCCAGACTCACATTAAGCATCTCCAATCCAAAATTAAATCTAGAATCGGCTTCCTATTTCGTAACAAAGTATCCTTCACTCATGCTGCCAAACATACCCTCGTAAAACTGACTATCCTACCGATCCTTGACTTCGGCAATGTCATTTACAAAATAGCCTCCAACACTGTATTCTGCAAATTGGATGTAGTCTCACAGTGCCATCCGTCTTGTCACCAAAGCCCCATATACTACCCACCACTGCGACCTGTATGCTCTCGTTGGCTGGCCCTCGCTTCATATTAGTCGCCAAACCCACTGGCTCAGGTCATCTATAAGTCTTTGCTAAGTAAAGCCCCGCCTTATCTCAGCTCACTGGTCACCATAGCAGCACCCACCCATAGCACGCGCTCCAGCAGGTATATTTCACTGGTCACCCCCAAAGCCAACTCCTCCTTTGGTCGCTTTTCCTTCCAGTTCTCTGCTGCCAATGACTGGAACGAACTGCAAAAATCACTGAAGCTGGAGACTTATATCTCCCTCTCTAACTTTAAGCATCAGCTGTCAGAGCAGCTTACCGACCATTGCACCTGTACACAGCCCATCTGTAAATAGCCCACCCAACTACCTCATCCCCATACTGTTATTTATTTATTTTTGCTCCTTTGCACCCCAGTATCTCTACTTGCACATTCATCTTCTGCACATCTATCACTCCAGTGTTAATTGCTAAATTGTAATTATTTCTCCGCTATGGCCCATTTATTGCCTTACCTCCCTAATCTTACTACATTTGCACACACTGTATATAGATTTTTCTATTGTGTTATTGACTGTACGTTTGTTTATCCCATGTGTAACTCTGTGTTGTTGTTTTTGTCGCACTGCTTTGCTTTATCTTGGCCACGCCGCAGTTGTAAATGAGAACTTGTTCTCAACTAGCCTACCTGGTTAAATAAAGGTGAAAAAAAAATTTGTTATGGTGAGAGGTTAGCATGTCTTGGGGGTATGATATAAAATGCTAACCTCCCCTGTTATTGTAATGGTGAGAGGTTAGCATGTCTTGGGGGTATGATATAAAATGCTAACCTCCCCTGTTATTGTAATGGTGAGAGGTTAGCATGTCTTGGGGGTATGATATAAAATGCTAACCTCCCCTGTTATTGTAATGGTGAGAGGTTAGCATGTCTTGGAGGTATGATATAAAATGCTAACCTCCCCTGTTATTGTAATGGTGAGAGGTTAGCATGTCTTGGAGGTATGATATAAAATGCTAACCTCCCCTGTTATTGTAATGGTGAGAGGTTAGCATGTCTTGGAGGTATGATATAAAATGCTAACCTCCCCTGTTATTGTAATGGTGAGAGGTTAGCATGTCTTGGAGGTATGATATAAAATGCTAACCTCCCCTGTTATTGTAATGGTGAGAGGTTAGCATGTCTTGGAGGTATGATATAAAACGCTAACCTCCCCTGTTATTGTAATGGTGAGAGGTTAGCATGTCTTGGAGGTATGATATAAAATGCTAACCTCCCCTGTTATTGTAATGGTGAGAGGTTAGCATGTCTTGGAGGTATGATATAAAATGCTAACCTCCCCTGTTATTGTAATGGTGAGAGGTTAGCATGTCTTGAGGGTATGATATTTGTGCGTCTAACTTTCTCACTCATCATTATTCACGAACAATATTGTTGACAATTTTAATGTTTCATTCTCAGTCGATGGAACGATAATAACCTATTTTGTTGTTTGTTGTTTTAATGTCTCCTTTGGAACGCTTCTTTTGAATCACCGACATCTGAAGACGCATTTCTCTACACTCACAATAACATCTGCTAACCATGTGTACGTGACCAATACATTTTGATTTGATAAGACATCAGAAACATCGGTGAGAAATAACTTGCTGTCTACTGCTTCCTTTTCAACAGGACGAACCATGTCCTGATCGTGGTAACTCATATCAAATCAAATGTTAACTGTGGCCGCAAGTCAGATGTTGGTGTGTAGGATAAGTACTCTGTTTCTGTTACAGATGCATGATCGAGGTCTAGGAAAAATCCACTGATTTCAGCAATTCACTATTCAGAAGCAGTTCAGTAGAGGACTGGTGTTGGTAGATAGCCATAGATCTTTCTATGGAGGCAGTAGAGGGACTAGTGTTAGCCATAGAGCTCTCTATGGAGGCAGTAGAGGGACTAGTGTTAGCCATAGATCTCTCTATGGAGGCAGTAGAGGGACTAGTGTTGGTAGATAGCCATAGATCTCTCTATGGAGGCAGTAGAGGGACTGGTGTTAGCCATAGATCTCTCTATGGAGGCAGTAGAGGGACTGGTGTTAGCCATAGAGCTCTCTATGGAGGCAGTAGAGGGACTGGTGTTAGCCATAGATCTCTCTATGGAGGCAGTAGAGGGACTAGTGTTGGTAGATAGCCATAGATCTTTCTATGGAGGCAGTAGAGGGACTAGTGTTAGCCATAGATCTCTCTATGGAGGCAGTAGAGGGACTAGTGTTGGTAGATAGCCATAGATCTCTCTATGGAGGCAGTAGAGGGACTGGTGTTAGCCATAGAGCTCTCTATGGAGGCAGTAGAGGGACTGGTGTTAGCCATAGATCTCTCTATGGAGGCAGTAGAGGGACTAGTGTTGGTAGATAGCCATAGATCTCTCTATGGAGGCAGTAGAGGGACTGGTGTTAGCCATAGAGCTCTCTATGGAGGCAGTAGAGGGACTGGTGTTAGCCATAGATCTATCTATGGAGGCAGTAGAGGGACTAGTGTTAGCCATAGAGCTCTCTATGGAGGCAGTAGTAAGGGCTTTGTTTATTTTATTTATTTATTTAACCTTTTATTTAACCAGGCAAGTCAGCTACAAAACAAATTCTTATTTACAATGACGGCCTACCGGGGAACAGTGGGTTAAATGCCTTGTTCAGGGGCAGAACAACAGATTTTTACCCTGTCAGCTCGGGGATTCGATCCAGCAACGTTTCGGTTTCTTGTCCAACAATCTAACTACTAGGCTACCTGCTATTAAAAGCCAGAACTAGTTTGTTCAGACTGGCAGCAGTGTTTATTATGTTTAGTAGCTTATCAAGATCAGACAGTGTTCAGAATGTCTTTTATTTGAAAAGCGTGCTTCCTATTTTACAGGATTGAGTTTGAGTTTATGTTTATTTTTTAAAGGGACAGTGCACATTAATCAACGTTTCAGTAAAAGTGCCGGTTTTAGCCAGCCGGCTAATCTTCAGCCGCAGTCCCTGGGCAGGTTATTAAAAACAATTACAAATTGCATAATTTGTGTTGACGTTGCCTTATCTAACAAGGAAATGTAAAATCTATTTTACAAGAGCTGTCTTGTGTATTTCCATTACAAAATTGAACGAGACATCAATTCATACCCACCCCTCTCCTTGGCGCGTTAAAGTTTAATGTGTTTCAGAATTTCATTGTACCACTGTGTACTATAGCTACTGTTTGTAGTAATAAATTGTCTGCTAGTAAAACAATAGGAGCCAGCCTCCATAGGCCAATACTTCTCTCATCTAATCACTGTTGCACAAATTTCCAGATGTAGAATTCTGCTCTGTAGCCAACGGCTGGAGTTGGAGGTGGAGAAATGTAATGGGATGCATCTGGAGACACTTCAAACCAGCTAGTAAATCTTCGCCATCTTCACTGCTGTCTAAAACCTTCTGCCTGAATCACACTGACTGCATCCCAAATGGCTCCATTTTCCCTATATAGTGCCCTACCTTTGGCCAGAGACCTATATAGTGCACTACCTTTGGCCAGAGACCTATATAGTGCACTACCTTTGGCCAGAGACCTATATAGTGCACTACCTTTGGCCAGAGACCTATATAGTGCCCTACCTTTGGCCAGAGACCTATATAGTGCACTACCTTTGGCCAGAGACCTATATAGTGCCCTACCTTTGGCCAGAGACCTATATAGTGCACTACCTTTGGCCAGAGACCTATATAGTGCCCTACCTTTGGCCGGAGACCTATATAGTGCACTACCTTTGGCCAGAGACCTATATAGTGCCCTACCTTTGGCCGGAGACCTATATAGTGCACTACCTTTGGCCGGAGACCTATATAGTGCCCTACCTTTGGCCGGAGACCTATATAGTGCACTACCTTTGGCCAGAGACCTATATAGTGCCCTACCTTTGGCCGGAGACCTATATAGTGCACTACCTTTGGCCGGAGACCTATATAGTGCCCTACCTTTGGCCGGAGACCTATATAGTGCACTACCTTTGGTCGGAGACCTATATAGTGCCCTACCTTTGGCCGGAGACCTATATAGTGCCCTACCTTTGGCCGGAGACCTATATAGTGCACTACCTTTGGCCGGAGACCTATATAGTGCACTACCTTTGGTCGGAGACCTATATAGTGCACTACCTTTGGCCGGAGACCTATATAGTGCCCTACCTTTGGCCGGAGACCTATATAGTGCACTACCTTTGGTCGGAGACCTATATAGTGCCCTACCTTTGGCCGGAGACCTATATAGTGCCCTACCTTTGGCCGGAGACCTATATAGTGCACTACCTTTGGCCGGAGACCTATATAGTGCACTACCTTTGGTCGGAGACCTATATAGTGCACTACCTTTGGCCAGAGACCTATATAGTGCACTACCTTTGGCCAGAGACCTATATAGTGCACTACCTTTGGCCAGAGACCTATATAGTGCCCTACCTTTGGCCAGAGACCTATGTAGTGCACTACCTTTGGCCAGAGACCTATATAGTGCACTACCTTTGGCCGGAGACCTATATAGTGCACTACCTTTGGCCAGAGACCTATATAGTGCACTACCTTTGGCCAGAGACCTATATAGTGCACTACCTTTGGCCAGAGACCTATATAGTGCACTACCTTTGGCCAGAGACCTATATAGTGCCCTACCTTTGGCCAGAGACCTATATAGTGCACTACCTTTGGCCAGAGACCTATATAGTGCACTACCTTTGGCCAGAGACCTATATAGTGCACTACCTTTGGCCAGAGACCTATATAGTGCACTACCTTTGTCCAGAGACCTATATAGTGCACTACCTTTGGCCAGAGACCTATATAGTGCACTACCTTTGGCCAGAGACCTATATAGTGCCCTACCTTTGGCCAGAGACCTATATAGTGCACTACCTTTGGCCAGAGACCTATATAGTGCACTACCTTTGGCCAGAGACCTATATAGTGCACTACCTTTGGCCAGAGACCTATATAGTGCACTACCTTTGGCCAGAGACCTATATAGTGCACTACCTTTGGCCAGAGACCTATATAGTGCACTACCTTTGGCCAGAGACCTATATAGTGCACTACCTTTGGCCAGAGACCTATATAGTGCACTACCTTTGGCCAGAGACCTATATAGTGCACTACCTTTGGCCAGAGACCTATATAGTGCACTACCTTTGGCCAGAGACCTATATAGTGCACTACCTTTGGCCAGAGACCTATATAGTGCACTACCTTTGGCCAGAGACCTATATAGTGCACTACCTTTGGCCAGAGACCTATATAGTGCACTACCTTTGGTCAGAGACCTATATAGTGCACTACCTTTGGCCAGAGACCTATATAGTGCACTACCTTTGGCCAGAGACCTATATAGTGCACTACCTTTGGCCAGAGACCTATATAGTGCACTACCTTTGGCCAGAGACCTATATAGTGCACTACCTTTGGCCAGAGACCTATATAGTGCACTACCTTTGGCCAGAGACCTATATAGTGCACTACCTTTGGCCAGAGACCTATATAGTGCCCTACCTTTGGCCAGAGACCTATATAGTGCACTACCTTTGGCCAGAGACCTATATAGTGCACTACCTTTGGCCAGAGACCTATATAGTGCACTACCTTTGGCCAGAGACCTATATAGTGCACTACCTTTGGCCAGAGACCTATATAGTGCACTACCTTTGGCCAGAGACCTATATAGTGCACTACCTTTGGCCAGAGACCTATATAGTGCCCTACCTTTGGCCAGAGACCTATATAGTGCACTACCTTTGGCCAGAGACCTATATAGTGCACTACCTTTGGCCAGAGACCTATATAGTGCACTACCTTTGGCCAGAGACCTATATAGTGCACTACCTTTGGCCAGAGACCTATATAGTGCCATACCTTTGGCCAGAGACCTATATAGTGCCATACCTTTGGCCAGAGACCTATATAGTGCACTACCTTTGGCCAGAGACCTATATAGTGCACTACCTTTGGCCAGAGACCTATATAGTGCACTACCTTTGGCCAGAGACCTATATAGTGCACTACCTTTGGCCAGAGACCTATATAGTGCACTACCTTTGGCCAGAGACCTATATAGTGCACTACCTTTGGCCAGAGACCTATATAGTGCACTACCTTTGGCCAGAGACCTATATAGTGCACTACCTTTGGCCAGAGACCTATATAGTGCACTACCTTTGGCCAGAGACCTATATAGTGCACTACCTTTGGCCAGAGACCTATATAGTGCACTACCTTTGGCCAGAGACCTATATAGTGCACTACCTTTGGCCAGAGACCTATATAGTGCACTACCTTTGGCCAGAGACCTATATAGTGCACTACCTTTGGCCAGAGACCTATATAGTGCACTACCTTTGGCCAGAGACCTATATAGTGCACTACCTTTGGCCAGAGACCTATATAGTGCACTACCTTTGGCCAGAGACCTATATAGTGCACTACCTTTGGCCAGAGACCTATATAGTGCACTACCTTTGGCCAGAGACCTATATAGTGCACTACCTTTGGCCGGAGACCAATGAGGAATAGGGTGCCATTTTGTAACGCAGACCCTGTCTGACTGCACCATTGTTGTTCAGTGGGGTCCTCAAGTATCTTGTTGATTCGTATTCCTCTTCTTAACTGCTCTCTTCACTAGAAAAGGCCCCACGAATGGAAAGGGAAATGGACATGGTAAACCAATTTCCTCATTCTCAAATCCAACAGGGACTACCTCATTTCACATGACAGACTCGTATTGCATCTCCTGTTGGAACATAATGGTTTTGATCCAATCTATACAGAAACTACTCAAATAGAAAATGGTATTACTTCATGTCGATATTCACAAATTAGAGGGTTTGTAGATGTTCAGTAATGAACCTTTAAACCTAACCCTGATCGTAAGCCTAGACAATCGATTGGTGATCGTAATCGCACATTGGACTCATTGGGTTATTTTGGTGTACATGAAGTGAGACCGTAGATGTGTTTGTACAGAAGGAAGGCTCAGTGCAATCGCCGGACTCCTACTGCTACTGACTACACACGGGGGTCCCCTGAGGGACAGTGAGGTCCGCTGATCACATCCTCAGGACGTCCTGATTCCTCTGACAATGGCTCCATAGACGGGTGTACTTCTCATCCTCCTGGGGACGAGGGGGCCCGGGGGTCTGGTTTAACATCCTCCTGGGGACGAGGGGGCCCGGGGGTCTGGTTTAACATCCTCCTGGGGACGAGGGGGCCCGGGGGTCTGGTTTAACATCCTCCTGGGGACGAGGGGGCCCGGGGGTCTGGTTTAACATCCTCCTGGGGACGAGGGGGCCCGGGGGTCTGGTTTAACATCCTCCTGGGGACGAGGGGGCCCGGGGGTCTGGTTTAACATCCTCCTGGGGACGAGGGGGCCCGGGGGTCTGGTTTAACATCCTCCTGGGGACGAGGGGGCCCGGGGGTCTGGTTTAACATCCTCCTGGGGACGAGGGGGCCCGGGGGTCTGGTTTAACATCCTCCTGGGGACGAGGGGGCCCGGGGGTCTGGTTTAACATCCTCCTGGGGACGAGGGGGCCCGGGGGTCTGGTTTAACATCCTCCTGGGGACGAGGGGGCCCGGGGGTCTGGTTTAACATCCTCCTGGGGACGAGGGGGCCCGGGGGTCTGGTTTAACATCCTCCTGGGGACGAGGGGGCCCGGGGGTCTGGTTTAACATCCTCCTGGGGACGAGGGGGCCCGGGGGTCTGGTTTAACATCCTCCTGGGGACGAGGGGGCCCGGGGGTCTGGTTTAACATCCTCCTGGGGACGAGGGGGCCCGGGGGTCTGGTTTAACATCCTCCTGGGGACGAGGGGGCCCGGGGGTCTGGTTTAACATCCTCCTGGGGACGAGGGGGCCCGGGGGTCTGGTTTAACATCCTCCTGGGGACGAGGGGGCCCGGGGGTCTGGTTTAACATCCTCCTGGGGACGAGGGGGCCCGGGGGTCTGGTTTAACATCCTCCTGGGGACGAGGGGGCCCGGGGGTCTGGTTTAACATCCTCCTGGGGACGAGGGGGCCCGGGGGTCTGGTTTAACATCCTCCTGGGGACGAGGGGGCCCGGGGGTCTGGTTTAACATCCTCCTGGGGACGAGGGGGCCCGGGGGTCTGGTTTAACAACATAGAAATGCCAGAGATGTTTTTGAACCGTTATGTGATTTTAAGATTCTAATTACTCTGCTGTGGTGAAAGTCATCCCCCCCTCCCCTCCCCCGTCTCAGCAACTTTTCCTAAATGTGTTTTTAAAAGAACTGCTTGGACAGCTGGGAAATAAGGTGGTGCCGTGCTGTTGCCCTCCAGCTCTCTCTCTATCTCTCTCTCTCGTCTCTCTCTCGTCTCTCTCTCTCGTCTCTCTCGTCTCTTTCTCTCTCTCTCGTCTCTCTCTCGTCTCTCTCTCTCTCGTCTCTCTCTCTCTCGTCTCTCTCTCTCTCTTGTCTCACTCTTTCTCTCTTTCTCTCTCGTCTCTTTCTCTCTCTCTCTCTCTTGTCTCACTCTTTCTCTCTTTCTCTCTCGTCTCTCTTTCTCTCTCTCGTCTCTCTCTCTCGTCTCACTCTTTCTCTCTCTCTGTGTCTCTCTCTTGTCTCTCTCTCTACTGAGTGAATTGGAGTCTCATGATCTTCTTGTCTAAATATAATCCACGGGGTCAGTGAGGCAAACATACAGACTAGACGCACAACAGGAACAGAGACATGACTGAGCCACTAAACCTAAACCAAGGGGCCTCCTCTTTGGGGACCTAAAGGCCATTTGGGATCTGATAACTTTGTTTTACCACTAATAATATGGTAATTTGACTACTCTACAGAACTCTGGCCATTTAGATGGACTCTGTTCCTTTCCTCACAATTAACTGTCTATGTAGAGTGAATTGATAATGGTACCGTGGTATCTGGGGGGGGTAAACACAGTACAGTCAGAAGTGTCTCTGCTCTCCCATCCAACGAGAGGAGCAACTCATGGGGATGATATCATGTGCCACCCCTTCTGAGAGAGATCACATCGGATAGCATAGTACATAAAACACACACACGCGGTTTCCCCCGATACGCCCTCTCTACCCACCCAGTGGCTGGCGCTCCCAGGCTCTTTCCCAGAAGGCCACAGTCTAACATCTAACCTCTGACCCATAGCATAATATATACAGTTGAAGTCGGAAGTTTACATACACCTTCGCAAAATACATTTCAACTCAGTTTTTCACAATTCCTGACATTTAATCCTAGTAAAAATTCACTGTTTTAGGTCAGCTAGGATTACCACTTTATTTTAAGAATGTGAAATGTCAGAATAATAGTAGAGAGAATGATTTATTTCAGCTTTTATTTCTTTCATCACATTCCCAGTGGGTCAGAAGTTTACATACACTCAATTAGTATTTGGTAGCATTGCCTTTAAATTGTTTAACTTGGGTCAAACATTTCGGGTAGCCTTCCACAAGCTTTCCACAAAAATTTGGATGAATTTTGGCCCATTCCTCCTGACAGAGCTGGTGTAACTGAGTCAGGTTTAGTAGGCCTCCTTGCTCGCACACGCTTTTTCAGTTCTGCCCACAAATTTTCTATGGGATTGAGGTCAGGGCTTTGTGATGGCCACTCCAATACCTTGACTTTGTTGTCCTTAAACCATTTTGCCACAACTTTGGAAGTATGCTTGGGGTCATTGTCCATTCGGAAGTCCCATTTGCGACCAAGCTTTAACATCCTGACTGATGTCTTGAGATGTTGCTTCAATATATCCACATCATTTTCCTGCCTCATGATGCCATCTATTTTGTGAAGTGCACCAGTCCCTCCTGCAGCAATGCGCCCCCACAACATGATGCTGCCACCCCCGTGCTTCACGGTTGGGATGGTGTTCTTTGGCTTGCAAGCCTCCCAATTTTTCCTCCTAACATAACGATGGTCAAACAGTTCTATTTTTGTTTCATCAGACCAGAGGACATTTCTCCAAAAAGTACGATCTTTGTCCACATGTGCAGTTGCAAACCGTAGTCTAGCTTTTTTATGGCGGCTTTGGAGAAGTGGCTTCTTCCTTGCTGAGCGGCCTTTCAGGTTATGTCGTGTGGATATAGATACTTTTGTACCTGTTTCCTTCAGCATCTTCACAAGGTCCTTTGCTGTTGTTCTGGGATTGATTTGCACTTTTCGCACCAAAGTACATTCATCTCTAGGAGACAGAACTCGTCTCCTTCCTGAGCGGTATGATGGCTGCATGGTCCCATGGTGTTTATACTTGCGTACTATTGTTTGTACAGATGAACATGATACCTTCAGGCGTTTGGAAATTGTTCCTAAGGATGAACTTGGCTGATTTATTTTGATTTTCCCATGATGTCAAGCAAAGCGGCACTGAGTTTGAAGGTAGGCCTTGAAATACATCCACAGGTCCACCTCCAATTGACTCAAATTATGTCAATTAGCCTATCAGAAGCTTCAAAGCCATGACATAATTTTCTGGAATTTTCCAAGCTGTTTAAAGGCACAGTCAACTTAGTGTATGTAAACTTCTGACCCACTGGAATCGTGATTAAGTGAAATAATCTGTCTGTAAACAATTGTTGGAAAAATTATTTGTGTCATGCACAAAGTAGATGTCCTAACTGACTTGCCAAAACTATAGTTTGTTAACAAGAAATTAGTGGAGTGGTTGAAAAACGAGTTTTAATGTCTCCAACCTAAGTGTATGTAAACTTCCGACTTCAACTGTATGTATTAAAGAGATCAGAATGCTGATGTAATTATTTACTTTGAAAAATGAAAAGAAAAGAGTTAGACGGGATATAGACTAGAATGGCCGAGACGGGGCCTGAACACCGGAGAGCAACAACTAGTCTGAAGGAATGTCTTGACCAGAGACCTGACACATCATTAATGAGTTGAAGTCTGAAGGAATGTCCAGACCAGAGACCTGACATATCATTAATGTGTTGAAGTCTGAAGGAATGTCCAGTCCGGCATGAGATATGACAGCTCGTCTCTTTCATAGTGTTGACTGTTTTATACATCTCACGTAGCCTACAGTGAAATGAGTTCCTTAGTAACAAGACCAATCATTGTCAACCTATAAAACCAATCATGTCACAGCCCAGACTGACCTTACACATTGAATTAAATCAAATCTAATTTTATTGGTCACATACACATGGTTAGCAGATGTTAATGCGAGTGTAGTGAAATGCTTGTGCTTCTAGTTCCCGACAGTGCAGCAATATCTAACATGTAATCTAACAATTCCACAACAACTACCTTATACACACAAATCTAAGTAAAGGAATGAATAAGAATATGTAAATACAAATATATGGATGAGCAATGACAGAGCGGCATAGGCAAGATGTATAGATAGTATAAAATACAGTATATACACATGAGATGAGTAATGTAAGATATGTATACATTATTATATATTTTTGTTTTGTAAACATTATTAAAGTGACTAGTGTTCCATTTTATTAAAGTGGCCAATGATTTGAGAGTCTATGTAGGCAGCAACCTCTCTGTGTTAGTGATGGCTGTTTAACAGTCTGATGGCCTTGAGATAGATGCTGTTTTTCAATCTCTCGGGTCCCAGCTTTGATGCACCTGTACTGACCTTGCCTTCTGGATGATAGCGGGGTGAACAGGCAGTGGCTCGGGTGGTTGTTGTCCTTGATCTTTTTGGCCTTCCTGTGACATCAGGTTCTGTAGGTGTCCTGGAGGGCAGGTAGTTTACCCCCGGTGATGCGTTGTGCAGACCACCCTCTGGAGAGCCTTGCAGTTGTGGGCGGTGCTGTTGTCGTACCAGGCAGTGATACAGTCCGACAGGATGCTCTCGATTGTGCATCTGTAAAAGTTTGTGAGGGTTTTAGGTGACAAGCCGAATTTCTTCTGCCTCTTGAGGTTGTGCCTTCTTCACCACACTGTCTGTGTGGGTGGACAATTTCAGTTTGTCCGTGGTGTGTACACCGAGGAACCTGAAGCTTTCCACCTTCTCCACATCCCGTCGATGTGGATAGGGGCGTGTTCCCTCTTCTGTTTCCTGAAGTCCACGATCATCTCTTGTTTTGTTGACGTTTAGTGAGAGGTTGTTTTCCTGACAACATCACTCCGAGTGCCCCTTACCTCCTCCCTGTAGGCCATCTCGTCGTTGTTGGTAATCAAGCCCACTACTGTTGTGTCGTCTGCAAACTTGATGAATGAATTGGAGGCGTGCATTGCCACGCAGTCGTGGGTGAACAGGGAGTACAGGAGGGGGTTGAGAACGCACCCTTGTGGGGCCCCAGTGTTGAGGATCAGCGAAGTGGAGGTGTTGTTTCCTACCTTCACCACCTGGGGGGCCAGGAACCAATTGCACAGAGCGGGGGGTTGAGACCCAGGGCCTCAAGCTTAATGATGAGCTTGGAGGGTACTATGCTGCAGCGTTCCTACATATGTATTCCTCTTGTCCAGATGAGATAGGGCATGTGTTTTGTCTGGTTTGCATGTTTTTAAGGAGACACAATTAGATTTCCATTAGTCATGTCTCTCAGAACCTTCTCATGACATGAACGTTGTTGATGTTTGTGGTTCCACGTGAGCTACTAAACTAGACCAGAGAGTAATTTGTTAACAGGAGATGAGATGACTGTCTACATTAGTGTGCCACTATTCTTGTTCTGATCAAATCACGTTTTGTCTGATCTAGACCAGAGATCTGTATTGTATGATTGATCACGTTAGATTTTATTGGATCAAATAAAGTTGTGTTTGTTATTATGACGTTGGGGCCGTTTCGTTTCGGTCTGTTTCTTTACTGACCCCAGGCCAGTTCCCCGTTGTCTGTTTGACAAACCTTTACTGACCCCAGGCCAGTTCCTCGTTGTCTGTTTCTTTACTGACCCCAGGCCAGTTCCCCGTTGTCTGTTTCTTTACTGACCCCAGGCCAGTTCCCCGTTGTCTGTTTGACAAACCTTTACTGACCCCAGGCCAGTTCCCCGTTGTCTGTTTGACAAACCTTTACTGACCCCAGGCCAGTTCCCCGTTGTCTGTTTGACAAACCTTTACTGACCCCAGGCCAGTTCCCCGTTGTCTGTTTGACAAACCTTTACTGACCCCAGGCCAGTTCCCCATTGTCTGTTTGACAAACCTTTACTGACCCCAGGCCAGTTCCCCGTTGTCTGTTTGACAAACCTTTACTGACCTCAGGCCAGTTCCCCGTTGTCTGTTTGACAAACCTTTTCTGACCCCAGGCCAGTTCCCCGTTGTCTGTTTGACAAACCTTTACTGACCCCAGGCCAGTTCCCCGTTGTCTGTTTGACAAACCTTTACTGACCCCAGGCCAGTTCCCCGTTGTCTGTTTGACAAACCTTTACTGACCCCAGGCCAGTTCCCCGTTGTCTGTTTGACAAACCTTTACTGACCCCAGGCCAGTTCCCCGTTGTTTGTTTGACAAACCTTTACTGACCCCAGGCCAGTTCCCCGTTGTCTGTTTCCAACTTGTATGAATGTACAGTTGAAGTCGGACGTTTACATACACTTAGGTTGGAGACATTAAAACTCGTTTTTCAACCACTCCACAAATTTCTTGTTAACAAACTATAGTTTTGGCAAGTTGGTTAGGACATCTACTTTGTGCATGACACAAGTAATTTTTCCAACAATTGTTTACAGACAGATTATTTCACTTATAATTCACTGTATCACAATTCCAGTGGGTCAGAAGTTGACATACACTAAGTTGACTGTGCCTTTAAACAGCTTGGAAAATTCCAGAAAATTATGTCATGGCTTTAGAAGCTTCTGATAGGCTAATTGACATAAGTTGAAGGTGTACCTGTGGATGTATTTCAAGGCCTACCTTCAAGATCAGTGCCTCTGATTGGCATCATGGGAAAATCTAAAGAAATCAGCCAAGACTTCAGAACATTTTTTGTAGACCTCCACAACATTTACATTTACATTTAAGTCATTTAGCAGACGCTCTTATCCAGAGCGACTTACAAATCACAAGTCTGGTTCATCCTTTGAGAACAATTTCCAAATGCCTGAAGGTACCACGTTCATCTGTACAAACAATAGTACGCAAGTATAAACACCATGGGACCACGCAGCCGTCATACCGCTCAGGAAGGAGATACGTTCTGTCTCCTAGAGATGAACATACTTTGGTGCGAAAAGTGCAAATCAATCCCAGAACAACAACAAAGGACCTTGTGAAGATGCTGGAGGAAACTATCTATCACTCCAGTGTTTAATTCTAAATTGTAATTATTTACTGCGGCCTATTTATTGCCTTACCTGCCGTATCTTACCTCATTTGCACACACTGTATATATAGACTTTTTCAATTGTGTTATTGACTGTACGCTTGTTTATTCCATGTGTAACTCTGTGTTGTTGTTTGTGTTGCACTGCTTTGCTTTATCTTGGCCAGGTAAATGAGTAAATGAGAACTTGTTCTCAACTGGCCTACCTGGTTAAATAAAGGTGAAATAAAAAATGATAAAAAACAGGTACAAAAGTATCTATATCCACAGTAAAACGAGTCCTATATCCACACTAAAACGTATCTATATCCACAGTAAAACGAGTCCTATATCGACACTAAAACGTATCTATATCCACAGTAAAACGAGTCCTATATCCACAGTAAAACGTATCTATATCCACAGTAAAACGAGTCCTATATCCACAGTAAAACATATCTATATCCACAGTAAAACGAGTCCTATATCCACAGTAAAACATATCTATATCCACAGTAAAACGAGTCCTATATCGACATAACCTGAAATGCCGCTCAGCAAGGAAGAAGCCACTGCTCCAAAACCGCCATAAAAAAGCCAGACTACCGTTTGCAACTGCACATGGGCAAAAAGATTGTACTTTTTGGAGAAATGTCCTCTGGTCTGATGAAACAAAAATAGAACTGTTTGGCCATAATAACCATCGTTATGTTTGGAGGAAAAAGGGGGAGGCTTGCAAGCCGAAGAACACCATCCCAACCGTGAAGCACGGGGGTGGCAGCATCATGTTCTCGGGGTGCTTTGCTGCAGGAGGGACTGGTGCACTTCACAAAATAGATGGCATCATGAGGCTGGAAAATAAGGACAACAAAGTCAAGGTATTGGAGTGGCCATCACAAAGCCCTGACCTCAATCCCATAGAAAATCTGTGGGCAGAACTGAAAAAGCGTGTGTGAGCAAGGAGGCCTACAACAGCTCTGTCAGGAGGAAGGGGCCAAAATTCACCCAACTTATTGTGGGAAGCTTGTGGAAACGTTTGACCCAAGTTAAACAATTTAAAGGCAACGCTACCAAATACTAATTGAGTGTATGTAAACTTCTGACCTACTGAGATTGTGATGAAAGCTGAAATATATAATTCTCTCTACTATTATTCTGACTTCACATTCTTAAAATAAAGTGGTGATCCTAACTGACCTAAAACAGGGAACTTTTATGAGGATTAAATGTCCGGAATTGTGAAAAATTGAGCTTAAATGTATTTGGCTAAGGTGTATGTTAACTTCTGACTTCAACTATATGAATGAATGTGTCAGACAGGCTGTGATGAATCCGCTGTCTAACTTCATGTACTCAGTGACCTTGTGGTTAAAGTGTCTCCCCCAGAGATTGGAAAGTTGTTGGTTAATACCCCCAGTGGAGTCATACCAAATACCTTTTAAAAATGACTTGTTCTTGTTTTGTTTACTCCAGGTTCAGCGCAGTCAGCACGATGACTGAAGGGGACTATGATTACCTGATCAAGCTCCTGGCTCTGGGGGACTCTGGAGTAGGCAAGACAACGTTTCTATACAGGTACACACACACAACTAGTTATTAGGGATGTGCATCTTTCCCTTTCAACACGATTTGATACCTTCATGGATCTGTATACTGTACCGGTCAAACGTTTTGGACACTCATTCAAGGGTATTTTAAAAAAAAATGTACTATTTTTTTTACATTGTAGAGTAATAGTGAAAACATCAAAAATCACACATATGGAATCATGTAGTAACCAAAAAAGTGATAAACAAATGAAAATGTATTTTATATTTGAGATTTCTTCAAATAGCCACCCTTTGCCTTGGTGACAGCTTTGCACACTCTTGGCATTCTCTCAACCAGCTTCATTAGGTAGTCACCTGGAATTCATTTCAATTAACAGTTGTGCCTTCTTAAAAGTTCATTTGTGGAATTACTTTTCTTGTTAATGCATTTGAGCCAATCAGTTGTGTTGTGACAAGGTAGGGGTGGTATACAGAAGATAGTTCTATTTGGTAAAAGACCAAGTCCATATTATGTCAAAAACTGCTCAAATTCAACTGCTTCAAGTTCAGTCGCAAAAACCATCAAGCTCTATGATGAAACTGGCTCTCATGAGGACCGCCACAGGAAAGGAAGACCCAGAGTTACCTCTGCTGCAGAGGATAAGTTCATTAGAGTTACCAGCCTCAGAATGGAAAGGAAGACCCAGAGTTACCTCTGCTGCAGAGGATAAGTTCATTAGAGTTACCAGCCTCAGAAATTGCAGCCCAAATACATGATTCACAGAGTTCAAGTAACGGACACATCTCAACAGCAACTGTTAAGAGGAGACTGTGTGAATCAAGCCTTCATGGTTGAATTGCTGCAAAGAAACCACTACTAAAGGACACCAATAAGAAGAAGAGACTTGCTTGGGCCAAGAAACACGAGCAATGGACATTAGACCGGTGGAAATTTGTCCTTTGGTCTGGAGTCCAAATTGAAAATTTTTGGTTCCAACTGCCGTGTCTTTGTGAGACGCGGTGTGGGTGAAAGGATTATCTCCACATGTGTATTTCTCACCATAAAACAAGGAGGAGGAGATGTTATGTGGTGAGGGTACTTTGCTGGTGAACACTGTCTGTGACCCTTCACCTGGAATGATTTTCCAACGGTCTTGAAGGAGTTCCCACATATGCTGAGCATTTGTTGGCTGCTTTTCCTTCACTCTGTGGTCCAACTCATCTCAAACCATCTCAATTGGGTTGAGGTCGAGTGATTGTGGAGGCCAGGTCATCTGATGCAGCACTCCATCACTCTCCTTCTTGGTCAACTAGCCCCTACACAGCCTGGAGGTGTGTTGGGTCATTGTCCTGTTGAAAAACAAATGATAGTCCCACTAAGCGCAAACCAGATGGGATGGCGTATCGCTGCAGAATGCTGTGGTAGCCATGCTGGTTAAGTGTGCCTTGACCTCAACCCCATCGAACACCTTTGGGATGAATTGTAAAAACCAACTGTGAGCCAGGCCTAATCGCCCACATCAGTGTTCCCGACCTCACTAATACACTTGTGGCTGAATTGAAGCAAGTCCCTGCAGCAATGTTCCAACATCTAGTGGAAAGCCTTCCCAGAAGAGTGGAGGCTGTTATGGCAGCAAAGGGGAGACCAACTAATTATTAATGCCCATGATTTTGGAATGAGATGTTCGACGAGCAGGTGTCCACATACTTTTGGTCATGTAGTGTATAATATTATTATTATTATTATATTAATACTACTTTCCTCTTCAGGTACACAGACAACAAGTTCAACCCCAAGTTCATCACCACGGTGGGAATAGACTTCAGGGAAAAGAGAGTGGTAAGTACACGTACACACACACGCATGCGAACGCGATGTTTATGAGTATCGTCCTGCCTTTCCTTCGTCAACCCAGCTCTTCTTCAGACTCACTGAGACTGTCTGCGTCCCCATTCTCCACACCTGTCTCAAAGGGAGCACTTGCACACTCCCGTCATGCATTTAAAAAGCATTCTATTGAATTAAGCCTTGGCTGTAGGGACTTTCCACCATTTGTTAAATCCATGATGTGGAGATTGGAGAGGGATCAGTCAGAATCAGTATGCAGTCAGTGAAGTTATCACCATTTCCTCCTAAGACCGTCGCTCTGTTATCTTAATTCTTGTCAAGTTGCCTTACCGGGCTGTTCAGACATGGCCAGGGGAAGAGGAGGGGAAGTAGAGCTAGTAAAGTTTAAATTAAAGAGAGAGGATAAACCTCTGCCACTGTTAAGCCATGTGACTACAGTCCATTGTGACTCCAGTGCCCAGAATGAAGTACGATCTCTCCTGTCAAACACGTATCACTGTGAATCTAAACTATGATCTATGACAGTAGGACCGTCAATGAGATGCTGTAAATGTGAGAGAGAACTTACATCTCACTGTGAATCTAAACTATGATCTATGACAGTAGGACCGTCAATGAGATGCTGTAAATGTGAGAGAGAACTTACATCTCACTGTGAATCTAAACTATGATCTATGACAGTAGACACCATCAAAGAGATGTACATTCATCTGTTGTAAATGGTCCAGTAGGACCGTCAATGAGATGTAAGATGCTGTAAATGTGAGAGAAAGCGTACATCTCTTAAAGGGCTAGGAGACAGTAGAGCAAAGGGGCTCTTGTGTTTATAAATACCTTTTTCAACCAAAACCTTTTTCCTACAATTTTTTTTAGGGGCTTGAGAAAAGAGGTCAGTATCTTCCTGAGGCATTTGTAAATCTGACCCTTTTTTTTTTGGTGTGTTTCACACAGACGTGAGATCTGTGAACCATCCCATCAGGTGAAACAGATGTCCGGTGACGCAGGAACAACGTGGACTATGATCCCTGTCTGCTGTTTTTAGTGATGGTCCTCTGAGTCTGAGGCCCTCCTCATACAGATAGGTCACCATGACATTGGATGGTTACTGGCTAGCATTAGCATTTGTCATCCAGGAATACATGACAGTAGGCTAACAGCTAGACAGAGGGAGAAAATGCTAATATTACCCTTGCGATGTCCGTGAATGCAGAATACATATATTTACAATGTAAAGAAAAGCACGACTGTTAGTCATCATTCTGTCTTGTGATTTTTTTCCCTCCCTCACAGTTCCCTCATACAGACACGGTTCGGTTTCTCTGATTCTCCTATTTAATACAGTGTGACCCTGTTTTTATCTTTTCAAATGTTTTCACTTGTTCCAGTATTTTCTTTGGATTCTGCAGCCAAAAGTAATTTTCCTTTCCCAAGATAACAGTTTTATTCTCTTTTGGCGACACCGCCTTCAAAACAGGTTTTGTCTCCTGTTTGTTTTGAAGCCAGACGCCTGCCCTGGATAGATGACGAGTAGATCAGGCACCTGTCTTAGGTGTGTGTGTGTGTGTTTTTCAGGTGTACACAGCGTCGGGCCCCAATGGAACCACAGGGAAGACTTTTAAAGTTCACCTCCAGCTCTGGGATACGGCTGGACAGGAGAGGTACTGTATAACAATAACGTTTCTAATGGGTTACAATAACGTTTATAATGGTTACAATAACGTTTCTAATGGGTTACAATAACGTTTATAATGGTTACAATAACGTTTCTAATGGTTACAATAACGTTTCTAATGGTTACAATAACGTTTCTAATGGGTTACAATAACGTTTCTAATGGTTACAATAACGTTTCTAATGGTTACAATAACGTTTCTAATGGGTTACAATAACGTTTCTAATGGTTACAATAACGTTTCTAATGGTTACAATAACGTTTCTAATGGGTTACAATAACGTTTCTAATGGGTTACAATAACGTTTCTAATGGTTACAATAACGTTTCTAATGGTTACAATAACGTTTCTAATGGTTTACAATAACGTTTCTAATGGTTTACAATAACGTTTCTAATGGTTTACAATAACGTTTCTAATGGTTTACAATAACGTTTCTAATGGTTACAATAACGTTTCTAATGGTTACAATAACGTTTCTAATGGTTACAATAACGTTTCTAATGGTTACAATAACGTTTCTAATGGTTACAATAACGTTTCTAACGGGCTACGCTGGACGTTTCTAATGGTTACAATAACGTTTCTAATGCGTTACAATAACGTTTCTAATGGGTTACAATAACGTTTCTAACGGGCTACGCTAACGTTTCTAACGGGCTACGCTAACGTTTCTAACGGGCTACGCTAACGTTTCTAACGGGCTACGCTAACGTTTCTAACGGGCTACGCTAACGTTTCTAACGGGCTACGCTAACGTTTCTAACGGGCTACGCTGACGTTTCTAATGCGTTTTCAAAAAAAGGGGAATTGATAGAAGTACTGTACCTACGTTGCTATGTGCTCTTCTCCTTTCAGCTCCGCTGAGCACGGAGTCTTAGACAAACCACTGCTGCAATTCAGTTTTTTAGGTTCTTAATCTTGTTTAACTACAGTATATCTCAAGCTCTCACAACGTGAGATTCTCTCAACGTGTCACTCCCTCTTGCCTTGTGAGAATGACGACTTGATGTAGTTCTACGAGGCCTCTTGACAAGCCTTAACATTGTAAAAACATCTTCAGAGAGTCTACCTGTGTTGCTAACGGCTGCGACCCCTTCCGTAACGTACCTGACAGAAACCTGAAGTGTCTTTTTGATCTGGGGGAGAAAAAAATTACCCTCTCAGAGAACACAGCATCAATGAGACCAACTGAGTTTGCGTCACAAATGACACCCTGTGCCCTATACAGTGCATTACTTTTGACCAGATCTCTATGGGCCCTGGTCAAAAGTAGTGCACTACATAGGGAATAGGGTGCCATTTGGGATACTTCTGACACGTATACGTTTTCTGGTACCAGACACAATAGACACACTGGGAGGCAGCGGTTGACTCATCAGTGATATTACATAGCATGTATTGATGACTCATCAGTGGTATTATATAGTATGTATTGGTGACTCGTCAGTGGTATTATATAGTATGTATTGATGACTCATCAGCGGTATTATATAGTATGTATTGGTGACTCATCAGTGGTATTATATAGTATGTATTGGTGACTCGTCAGTGGTATTATATAGTATGTATTGGTGACTCATCAGTGGTATTATATAGTATGTATTGATGACTCATCAGCGGTATTATATAGTATGTATTGGTGACTCATCAGTGGTATTATATAGTATGTATTGGTGACTCGTCAGTGGTATTATATAGTATGTATTGATGACTCATCAGCGGTATTATATAGTATGTATTGGTGACTCATCAGTGGTATTATATAGTATGTATTGGTGACTCGTCAGTGGTATTATATAGTATGTATTGATGACTCATCAGCGGTATTATATAGTATGTATTGATGACTCATCAGCGGTATTATATAGTATGTATTGATGACTCATCAGCGGTATTATATAGCATGTATTGATGACTCATCAGCGGTATTATATAGTATGTATTGATGACTCATCAGCGGTATTATATAGCATGTATTGATGACTCATCAGCGGTATTATATAGTATGTTTATACTTTTTATTTGTTTATTTTGATTTAACCTTTATTTTAACCTTTATTTTAACTCGTTAAGTCAGTTAAGAACAAATATCACAAATGTGATACAGCCTGGAATCAAACCAGCGTCTGTAGTGACGACTCTAGCACTGAGACGCAGTGCCTTAGACCGCTCCGCTCCGCCAGGAGCTTCGGGAAGCCAGAAGGACATTCTCAATTCTCTAAATTTAAAGATAATTTCTATTTTGAGAATTGAATCACTTGCAAACTGGAAGCCACACTGGCAATCTTGCAACAGCAAAAAAAAAATGTCATCCAAAAAGCGACTTAATTAAAGAACTGTCTCCATTGGCAGATATATTCAGTACAGGTGGCCCCATGTGGGAATCGAACCAACACGATCCTGCTGTTACTAACCTCCATGCCCTCACAGGTTCCGGAGCCTGACTACAGCCTTCTTCAGAGATGCTATGGGCTTCCTGCTGATGTTTGACCTCACCAGCCAACAGAGCTTTCTGAACGTCCGCAACTGGATGAGTACGTAACACACACACACACGCACACGCACAAATACCTATATGCATACACACACACACACACACACACACACACACACACACACACACACACACACACACACACACACACACACACACACACACACACACACACACACACACACATACCCATATGCACACATACCCATATACACACCACACACACACACACACACACACACACACACACACACACACACACCCAGTCCTGAGGGAACAGAACGTGGCCAGGCTTGGGGGATCGAGTCAATTGACTTATTGAATTGAATAGAATTACAAAGTTTTCCTCCGTTACGTTAATTGTTTAACCAGTCAATTAACAACTAATTCTTATTGACAATGACGGCCAGGCATTTGAAAAGAAGACGGTTTCATTATAAGGAAGGTATTGGAAGAGCAAGCAGGTCCTCAGGGGGTTCATATGAATCAATACTGTAGTCATTCGGGCCTTTTTGATCTAGGAAGTATGCAAAAGGTTAGTAGTAAACTGTTTTCTGGAGAAGGAAACAAACACACCTTAATTAGCAGAAGTCCAGACCCCCCCCCCCCCCCAGGACAAAATAAGTTAGCTTCACATTCTCTTACTCCGCTGCAATACTTGGATTAATTAGCCAATGTTTTTGCCAGAAAGCTGCTTTCATCGGGGAGTAGTACTACTAAACTGGTACGCTAGTCACGATGGCTTTACATTCAGCACAGGATGTAGGGAGAGGTGACTAGGAAACTACAGAATGAGTGTGAGGACATACAGGCACTTGACATGTAATGACGATATGAGGACACACAGTGATGTCCCAAAAGAGAGACAGAATATAAAAGGTGGTGTTTTTTTTTTTATTCCATGTTCACTATGTTAACTGTTCCATGCTGTCCCCAGGCCAGCTGCAGGCCAATGCTAACTGATGTCCCCAGGCCAGCTGTAGGCCAATGCTAACTGATGTCCCCAGGCCAGCTGCAGGCCAATGCTAACTGATGTCCCCAGGCCAGCTGTAGGCCAATGCTAACTGATGTCCCCAGGCCAGCTGTAGGCCAATGCTAACTGATGTCCCCAGGCCAGCTGCAGGCCAATGCTAACTGATGTCCCCAGGCCAGCTGCAGGCCAATGCTAACTGATGTCCCCAGGCCAGCTGTAGGCCAATGCTAACTGATGTCCCCAGGCCAGCTGCAGGCCAATGCTAACTGATGTCCCCAGGCCAGCTACAGGCCAATGTTAACTGTTCCACGTTGTCCCCAGGCCAGCTGCAGGCCAATGTTAACTGTTCCATGCTGTCCCCAGGCCAGCTGCAGGCCAATGCTAACTGTTCCACGTTGTCCCCAGGCCAGCTGCAGGCCAATGCTAACTGATGTCCCCAGGCCAGCTGTAGGCCAATGTTAACTGATGTCCCCAGGCCAGCTGCAGGCCAATGCTAACTGTTACATGTTGCCCCCAGGCCAGCTGTAGGCCAATGTTAACTGATGTCCCCAGGCCAGCTGCAGGCCAATGTTAACTGATGTCCCCAGGCCAGCTGTAGGCCAATGTTAACTGATGTCCCCAGGCCAGCTGCAGGCCAATGCTAACTGTTCCATGTTGTCCCCAGGCCAGCTGCAGGCCAATGTTAACTGTTCCATGCTGTCCCCAGGCCAGCTGCAGGCCAATGCTAACTGATGTCCCCAGGCCAGCTGTAGGCCAATGTTAACTGATGTCCCCAGGCCAGCTGTAGGCCAATGTTAACTGATGTCCCCAGGCCAGCTGTAGGCCAATGTTAACTGATGTCCCCAGGCCAGCTGTAGGCCAATGTTAACTGATGTCCCCAGGCCAGCTGCAGGCCAATGCTAACTGATGTCCCCAGGCCAGCTGCAGGCCAATGTTAACTGATGTCCCCAGGCCAGCTGCAGGCCAATGCTAACTGATGTCCCCAGGCCAGCTGCAGGCCAATGCTAACTGATGTCCCCAGGCCAGCTGCAGGCCAATGCTAACTGTTCCATGTTGTCCCCGGGCCAGCTGCAGGCCAATGCTAACTGATGTCCCCAGGCCAGCTGCAGGTCAATGCTAACTGTTCCATGTTGTCCCCAGGCCAGCTGCAGGCCAATGCTAACTGTTCCATGTTGTCCCCAGGCCAGCTGCAGGCCAATGCTAACTGTTCCATGTTGTCCCCAGGCCAGCTGCAGGCCAATGCTAACTGTTCCATGTTGTCCCCAGGCCAGCTGCAGGCCAATGTTAACTGTTGTCCCCAGGCCAGCTGCAGGCCAATGCTAACTGTTGTCCCCAGGCCAGCTGTAGGCCAATGTTAACTGATGTTCCCAGGCCAGCTGCAGGCCAATGTTAACTGTTGTCCCCAGGCCAGCTGTAGGCCAATGTTAACTGATGTCCCCAGGCCAGCTGTAGGCCAATGTTAACTGTTGTCCCCAGGCCAGCTGCAGGCCAATGCTAACTGTTGTCCCCAGGCCAGCTGTAGGCCAATGTTAACTGATGTTCCCAGGCCAGCTGCAGGCCAATGTTAACTGTTGTCCCCAGGCCAGCTGTAGGCCAATGTTAACTGATGTCCCCAGGCCAGCTGTAGGCCAATGTTAACTGATGTCCCCAGGCCAGCTGTAGGCCAATGTTAACTGATGTCCCCAGGCCAGCTGCAGGCCAATGCTAACTGTTCCATGTTGTCCCCAGGCCAGCTGCAGGCCAATGCTAACTGATGTCCCCAGGCCAGCTGCAGGCCAATGCTAACTGTTCCATGATGTCCCCAGGCCAGCTGCAGGCCAATGTTAACTGTTCCATGTTGTCCCCAGGCCAGCTGCAGGCCAATGCTAACTGTTGTCCCCAGGCCAGCTACAGGCCAATGCTAACTGTTCCATGTTGTCCCCAGGCCAGCTGCAGGCCAATGCGTACTGTGAGAACCCAGACATTGTGTTGGTGGGCAACAAGGCAGACCTGGCGGACCAGAGAGAGGTGCAGGAGAAGCACGCTAAGGAACTAGCCGACAAGTACGGGTGAGTATGTGCGCACACACAAACACACACGCACGCACACACACAAACGCGCACACACACACACACACACACACACACACACGGAAAAGAGAGAGCCAGAAACAACCGTCAGACCTAATGAGGTTATACAGTTGAAGTCGGAAGTTTACATACACTTAGGTTGGAGTCATTAAAACTCGTTTTTCATCCAGTCCACACATTAAAGGTGCATGTAAACTTCTGTCTTCAACTGTACTTGCCTCAGAAGATCGACGACTGATGTCTAAAGTAAAGTAGTCAAGGCAATGTGGCTTTTACTGTTGCTGAGGCTGCAGTTATAGTGCCACTGATTGGCAAGCTGTCACTCTCCACTACAAACGGGGATTAATACAGCCACTGAATAAGTCTCCTCTGTCCTTTATGAGTGCTGGGCTTGTCATTCAGACCTGTGTGTGTGTGTGCGTGTGCGTGTGCGTGTGTGTGTGTTGTCATTGAGAGCTGTACATAAGAATATTTGTGGTCTAGAGTGACCTGGTTGTTGTCTCTGTAGGGTACCCAGGTGTACCAGTGTAATGTGTTGTCTCTGTAGGGTACCCAGGTGTACCAGTGTAATGTGTTGTCTCTGTAGGGTACCCAGGTAATGTGTTGTCTCTGTAGGGTACCCAGGTGTACCAGTGTAATGTGTTGTCTCTGTAGGGTACCCATGTGTACCAGTGTAATGTGTTGTCTCTGTAGGGTACCCAGGTGTACCAGTGTAATGTGTTGTCTCTGTAGGGTACCCAGGTAATGTGTTGTCTCTGTAGGGTACCCAGGTGTACCAGTGTAATGTGTTGTCTCTGTAGGGTACCCAGATGTACCAGTGTAATGTGTTGTCTCTGTAGGGTACCCAGATGTACCAGTGTAATGTGTTGTCTCTGTAGGGTACCCAGGTGTACCAGTGTAATGTGTTGTCTCTGTAGGGTACCCAGGTGTACCAGTGTAATGTGTTGTCTCTGTAGGGTACCCAGGTAATGTGTTGTCTCTGTAGGGTCCCCAGGTGTACCAGTGTAATGTGTTGTCTCTGTAGGGTACCCAGGTGTACCAGTGTAATGTGTTGTCTCTGTAGGGTCCCCAGGTGTACCAGTGTAATGTGTTGTCTCTGTAGGGTACCCAGGTGTACCAGTGTAATGTGTTGTCTCTGTAGGGTACCCAGGTGTACCAGTGTAATGTGTTGTCTCTGTAGGGTACCCAGGTGTACCAGTGTAATGTGTTGTCTCTGTAGGGTACCCAGGTGTACCAGTGTAATGTGTTGTCTCTGTAGGGTCCCCAGGTGTAAAAGCGTAATGTGTTGTCTCTGTAGGGTACCCAGGTGTACCAGTGTAATGTGTTGTCTCTGTAGGGTACCCAGATGTACCAGTGTAATGTGTTGTCTCTGTAGGGTACCCAGGTGTACCAGTGTAATGTGTTGTCTCTGTAGGGTACCCAGGTGTACCAGTGTAATGTGTTGTCTCTGTAGGGTACCCAGGTATACCAGTGTAATGTGTTGTCTCTGTAGGGTACCCAGGTGTACCAGTGTAATGTGTTGTCTCTGTAGGGTACCCAGGTGTACCAGTGTAATGTGTTGTCTCTGTAGGGTACCCATGTGTACCAGTGTAATGTGTTGTCTCTGTAGGGTACCCAGGTGTACCAGTGTAATGTGTTGTCTCTGTAGGGTACCCAGGTGTACCAGTGTAATGTGTTGTCTCTGTAGGGTACCCAGGTGTACCAGTGTAATGTGTTGTCTCTGTAGGGTACCCAGGTGTACCAGTGTAATGTGTTGTCTCTGTAGAGTACCCAGGTGTACCAGTGTAATGTGTTGTCTCTGTAGGGTCCCCATGTGTACCAGTGTAATGTGTTGTCTCTGTAGGGTACCCAGGTGTACCAGTGTAATGTGTTGTCTCTGTAGGGTACCCAGGTGTACCAGTGTAATGTGTTGTCTCTGTAGGGTACCCAGGTGTACCTGTGTAATGTGTTGTCTCTGTAGGGTACCCAGGTGTACCAGTGTAATGTGTTGTCTCTGTAGGGTACCCAGGTGTACCAGTGTAATGTGTTGTCTCTGTAGGGTACCCATGTGTATCAGTGTAATGTGTTGTCTCTGTAGGGTACCCAGGTGTACCAGTGTAATGTGTTGTCTCTGTAGGGTACCCAGGTGTACCAGTGTAATGTGTTGTCTCTGTAGGGTCCCCAGGTGTACCAGTGTAATGTGTTGTCTCTGTAGGGTACCCAGGTGTACCAGTGTAATGTGTTGTCTCTGTAGGGTCCCCAGGTGTACCTGTGTAATGTGTTGTCTCTGTAGGGTACCCAGGTGTACCAGTGTAATGTGTTGTCTCTGTAGGGTACCCAGATGTACCAGTGTAACGTAATGTGATAATTACAGGACATTATTATTTATTTTCTCTTTACACTTTCTCCTTTTTTGTCCCTCTTTTGTTGTTTGTTTTACAATATTGTACTTGAGAAAACGTACATTTTTGAGTGAGAAGTAGTTTATTTTTCCTCAATGACTTGTAGATCCACAGAGGGTACATACTCTCTGATGTGATCTGGGTTCTTGGTCCTGTCTGATCTGGGTTCTCTTTTCAGACAGGGCAGGGTTCTGTATGTGCTGTCTGATCTGGGTTCTGTTTGTCCCCTGTCTCATCTGGGTTCTGTCTGATCTGGTTTCTCTATGTCCGCTGTGATCTGGGTTCTGTATGTGTCCTGTCTGATGTGGGTTCTGTATGTGTCCTGTCTGATCTGGGTCCTGTATGTGTCCTGTCTGATCTGGGTTCTGTATGTGTCCTGTCTGATGTATGTGTCCTGTCTGATCTGGGTTCTGTATGTGTCCTGTCTGATGTGGGTTCTGTATGTGTCCTGTCTGATGTGGGTTCTGTATGTGTCCTGTCTGATGTGGGTTCTGTATGTGTCCTGTCTGATGTGGGTTCTGTATGTGTCCTGTCTGATGTGGGTTCTGTATGTGTCCTGTCTGATGTGGGTTCTGTATGTGTCCTGTCTGATGTGGGTTCTGTATGTGTCATGTCTGATGTGGGTTCTGTATGTGTCCTGTCTGATGTGGGTTCTGTATGTGTCATGTCTGATCTGGGTTCTGTATGTGTCCTGTCTGATGTGGGTTCTGTATGTCCCCTGTAGGATCCCGTACTTTGAGACGTCGGCAGCGACGGGGTCTGAGGTGGACAAGGCGGTCCTCACTCTACTAGACCTGGTCATGAAGAGGATGGAGCAGTGTGTCGACAAGCCCACCTCCGAGCCCGCCAACGGGGGAGGGGCCACCAAACTGGAGGACGCTGCGCCTGACCAGAAGAAGTGTGCATGCTAGACCTGGCCTCTTCCACGTCCCCTTCTCCCTACTCTGGTTGGTCCTCTAGTGCGCCCTCTGGTGGCCAGACGCAGAAGGGCAGCAGCGTGGCCACAGCATGATGTGTGAGGGGGCAGCTCAGTCAGCCACACTGCAATGGGGCTGTGGTTCTGGCCTTGCATGGCCTGTGTGTACTGTGCTGGGCCTGGCTATGTGTCTCTCCTGCCTGTCCTGTGTTGTGTTGTATTGTGTCTCAAATCTCACCCTGTTCCCTTACAATAGGGCATTACATTTGACCAGAGCCTATAAGGGTGTGCACTATGTACATTGCCTTGGACGTAATGGACAAGACAGCGGGACGAGGTGGAGCTGAGTTCATTATCTCCAAGGTAATGTACACAACGGAGGCATTTATCCCGCTTATACCACAGTTGCCAAAGAAAACAATACTGAAGTAGACATTTTCTGGTGGAAATGTTTTCATAGATTTTTTTTTTTTTAATTCATTAAAAGTCAAATTAATACTTTTTCCATCCTCCCATTGAAACCTGATTGTTAGTCCCATTGCCAGAGATGTGACCCAGTTGTTCATTCTGTCTGTTCCACGGATGTTTTTATTCGGTTGAAACCTGATTGTTAGTCCCGTTGCCAGAGATGTGACCCAGTTGTTCATTCTGTCTGTTCCACGGACGTTTTTATTCGGTTGCCATGCTGACTTGCTTGCTAGCTAGTGAACTAATTTTTAACACAATCACGTCAACCAGCCAGAATAACAGCAAAGTAGCTGCGTAAGCTGTTTTCTAGTGACAATTAATTTGGATACATCCATAACAAAGAGCTGATGATGATGATGATGATGATGATGATGATGATGATGATGATGAGTGATTTTGGCATTGAACAGTTTGCGTTCGCATCACGACACTGTTCATTATGAGGAGAGCGCATTGCATATTTACATTTTTGAGTCATTTAGCAGACGCTCTTATCCAGAGTGACTTGCAGTAGCAATTAGGGTTAAGTACCTTGCTCAAGGGCACATTGTTCACCTAGTCCGCTTTGGGATTCGAACCAGCGACCTTTCAGTTACTGGCCCAATGCTCTTAACTGCTAGGCTAGCTGCCGCCCTTATCGAACACGTCAAACACTAGGCTTGAACGTAGCTAAACAGTTTGTTGCTAGCAAACATGCCAATATGACCAATCGAATTTAACAATATCAGTTGCTGAAAACAGCTGTTTAAAATAGAAAAGTGGGAGTGTTTGACAGCATAGTTCCACTTGCAACGTCGAAGGACCGGAAAAATGTTATGTTCATCCCATCACTCACCACGTTAGGTACATCCAGAGGTCTCTGCAAAAAATAAATGAATCCTAGCTAGCTAGTTAGCGAAGTTTTTCCTGGTTGGACCTGCGTTTACAATGTATCCAATATAGGTTTGTGTGGTTGTTGGTTTATCTTTCTGTAACTACAGTCTGCATGTGTAGTGCTTTATAATGCGTCATGATTAGGTATCCCATATATCTGTCCCAGAGACATACAACTGTCTTCCTATATTTGGTTTTAATGCCCATTCTAGAATGCCCTTCTAGCCAATCAGAAATTAGTATTCAACAACGCTGTGGTATAAATAGGGAATAGGTTGTCATTTGGGACAAAAGCCTGGCCTATCGGAGGCCTACGCTTCATCAGACTTTATATCCTCATGTTGTTTAGAAGTGTTCGTCCAATCTAATCTACTGCCTTGGTTTGTAAGGCCCCATCCGTACAGTACCAATATTAAAATCTAATCTACTGCCTTGGCTTTTAAGGCCCCATCCGTACAGTACCAATATTAAAATCTAATCTACTGCCTTGGTTTGTAAGGCCCCATCCGTACAGTACCAATATTAAAATCTAATCTACTGCCTTGGCTTGTAAGGCCCCATCCGTACAGTACCAATATTAAAATCTAATCTACTGCCTTGGTTTGTAAGGCCCCATCCGTACAGTACCAATATTAAAATCTAATCTACTGCCTTGGCTTTTAAGGCCCCATCCGTACAGTACCAATATTAAAATCTAATCTACTGCCTTGGCTTGTAAGGCCCCATCCGTACAGTACCAATATTAAAATCTAATCTACTGCCTTGGCTTTTAAGGCCTCATCCGTACAGTACCAATATTAAAATCGAATCTACTGCCTTGGCTTTTAAGGCCCCATCCGTACAGTACCAATATTAAAATCTAATCTACTGCCTTGGTTTGTAAGGCCCCATCCGTACAGTACCAATATTAAAATCTAATCTACTGCCTTGGTTTGTAAGGCCCCATCCGTACAGTACCAATATTAAAATCTAATCTACTGCCTTGGCTTGTAAGGCCCCATCCGTACAGTACCAATATTAAAATCTAATCTACTGCCTTGGCTTGTAAGGCCCCATCCGTACAGTACCAATATTAAAATCTAATCTACTGCCTTGGCTTTTAAGGCCCCATCCGTACAGTACCAATATTAAAACCATAAAGCATTTGACCAGTTATTTATATAAGATTTTGTTTTTGTGTATTTAAATTTAAAGTTCTTATTCTAGAGTTGTATGTTTAACTTTTTTGTTTTAGATCAGATTGTTATTACAGTAAATCTAATCCGTTTAGATTATGGTTCAACACACTCATTAAATTTACAGTAAATGTGATCCGTTAAATTATGGTTCAACACACTCATTAAATTTACAGTAAATGTGATCCGTTAGATTATTGTTCAACACACTCATTAAATTTACAGTAAATCTAATCCATTTAGATTATGGTTCAACACACTCATTACATTTACAGTAAATCTAATCCGTTAGATTATGGTTCAACACACTCATTAAATTTACAGTAAATGTGATCCGTTAGATTATGGTTCAACACACTCATTAAATTTACAGTAAATGTGATTCCCATTTTAACAGTACTTTTTGACAACAGTGTGTGTAGCTAAATGTGCATAAAGGACAGTAAGGTATGATCAACTTTATCATATTGTAATATCACTCAGTCAAGACTGATATAATATTACTGTCAGGAAAATACATCGCCAAGCAGTAAATATCTCATTGATGATAACTGCTGTTGGTCTGTCTGTCTGTCTGTGCCAAAATTAACTGGTCACATACACATATTTTGCTTATGTTATTTCGGGTGTAGCGAAATGCTTGTGTTCCTAGCTACAACAGTGCAGTGATATCTAACCAGGTCAGGAGTGTCTGTCTGTCTGTGGTTTTGTTACCAAGGGCCTTTTTGACATTCCTAGCTACTAATCTCGTGTGACAGACTTTTAACATCAAATCTAGCTACAGTAGTTGGCTAGTGCACGCAAGATGTAGTTCTGTGTTCCGTGATGATGTCGCTGCGGACGTAGCGTGCCACAGCCACCAGCTTTTACAGGACTTACTCCGCTTCTCACGGTCCTGGCTAGTGCCAACACAAGTGTTTAACAACCACTGCTCTCCCCCCCCCCACCCACCTTTTCTTACACCTGAAAGTAACATCGTGGACTTTTCTATAACAAAATAATAACATGATGGTACATAGGGACCAAGACAGACAGGCAGTCAGTGTTAACAACTAGTATTGTGTTTAAGACAAGACAAAAGTCCATAATGTACTATCTGTTCTGTATATAACTGATGTGGAATTAGTGTTTAATAAACCTGATTGTAGGACATGTTTGGCTTTAAAAATATATATATATTCTGTGGTGTAGCCTACTGGTTGTTGTATAACTTGGTGTGAAAATTGTATTCCTTACAATGGAGTTTGCCTGCGATTTATTTTTGAGTTTTATCAGGTTATCAGAGATTGTCTTGATTCAGATACCATCATGGATAATTGTTTTTGTTTTTTAAAAACAATTTAAATAGAGGGGATGACAGAGACTAGTAGAGAATAGTTGTTACTCTCATCTTCTCGCATTGATCACTCACATTTGGTATTTACTATTACCAGTAAGTAGCCTCTTTGGTGATCAATGGTGCCAACTTCTATACTGTCCAGGGAATATACTGCATTTCTTCAAACGACAAATAAGTGTCAGTTATCTTTCCACATCCTGAATTGAGTCATGTTGTGTGTGCTGTAAAGCATGCTTTGCCAGTCTTTAGTGTCGTTGGTGGTCTCTACCAGTTACTGTAGCTACTGCTTAATCTGAACCCCAGGGAAATAGACGGACTCAGTTATATTTCTATGGAGAACCTCTGTACAGTGTGAGGAAGAGCAGCCTGCGGTGACTCTGTCACGTTTGTGATGCATGTTCATTTGCATCAGAGGAAAAGCTTAATCAGATTTCTCTCATTCAATCTAGTGTGCATTTTAGATTTATAATCAAAGGCTCTGAGTTGTTGTTAGCCAACCAGTCAAACCCAGGCCTAAGTGCCAAACCCAGGCCTAAGTGCCAAACCCAGGCCTAAGTGCCAAACCCAGGCCTAAGTGCCAAACCCAGGCCTAAGTGCCAAACCCAGGCCTAAGTGCCAAACCCAGGCCTAAGTGCCAACCCAGCTTTTAACCAGCTTAAGAGGCAGCGCCATGAAGTCCTTTCTCTCATTTAGTCCGAACTCCTGTCTCAGTACACACAGTAGTTGGTAACACTTTATTTGACGGGTACATAGATACTATAAGGACATAACACTCATTACACATTCATAGGAAGTGCATAAACAGTTCATAAATGCTTATGTCAACAGCTGCAGGTTAATCACTCTTAAGTAGTCCTTATGTCAACAGCTTCAGGTTGATCTCTGTTAAGTAGTCCTTATGTCAACAGCGTCATGTTGATCTCTGTTAAGTAGTCCTTATGTCAACAGCGTCAGCTTGATCTCTGTTAAGTAGTCCTTATGTCAACAGCTTCAGGTTGATCTCTGTTAAGTAGTCCTTATGTCAACAGCGTCATGTTGATCTCTGTTAAGTAGTCCTTATGTCAACAGCGTCAGCTTGATCTCTGTTAAGTAGTCCTTATGTCAACAGCGTCAGGTTGATCTCTGTTAAGTAGTCCTTATGTCAACAGCGTCAGGTTGGTCTCTGTTAAGTAGTCCTTATGTCAACAGCTGCAGGTTGATCTCTGTTAAGTAGTCCTTATGTACAGTGTTACGTAGTCTTATCAGGAACATAATGTATAGCTACTGTACATCTCTCAGATGTTAAGTCTCCTTACTTAACCACTATGGTCTAACTGGTCTACTACTGAAATGATAACACACTATGGTCTAACTGGTCTACTACTGAAATGATAACACACTATGGTCTAACTGGTCTACTACTGAAATGATAACACACTATGATCTAACTGGTCTACTACTGAAATGATAACACACTATGGTCACACTGGTCTACTACTGAAATGATAACACACTATGGTCTAACTGGTCTACTACTGAAATGATAACACACTATGGTCTACTACTGAAATGATAACACACTATGGTCACACTGGTCTACTACTGAAATGATAACACACTGGTCTAACTGGTCTACTACTGAAATGATAACACACTGGTCTAACTGGTCTACTACTGAAATGATAACACACTATGGTCTAACTGGTCTACTACTGAAATGATAACACACTATGGTCTAACTGGTCTACTACTGAAATGATAGCACACTGATCTAACTGGTCTACTACTGAAATGATAACACACTATGGTCTAACTGGTCTACTACTGAAATGATAACACATTATGGTCTACTACTGAAATGATAACACACTATGGTCTAACTGGTCTACTACTGAAATGATAACACACACTGGTCTAACTGGTCTACTACTGAAATGATAACACACTGATCTAACTGGTTTACTACTGAAATGATAACACACTATGGTCTACTACTGAAATGATAACACACTATGGTCTAACTGGTCTACTACTGAAATGATAACACACTATGGTCTACTACTGAAATGATAACACACTATGGTCACACTGGTCTACTACTGAAATGATAACACACTATGGTCTAACTGGTCTACTACTGAAATGATAACACACTATGGTCTAACTGGTCTACTACTGAAATGATAACACACTATGGTCTAAATGGTCTACTACTGAAATGATAGCACACTATGGTCTACTACTGAAATGATAACACACTATGGTCTAACTGATCTACTACTGAAATGATAACACACTGGTCTAACTGGTCTACTACTGAAATGATAACACACTGATCTAACTGGTCTACTACTGAAATGATAACAGACTATGATCTAACTGGTCTACTACTGAAATGATAACACACTGATCTAACTGGTTTACTACTGAAATGATAACACACTATGGTCTACTACTGAAATGATAACACACTATGGTCTAACTGGTCTACTACTGAAATGATAACACACTGATCTAACTGGTTTACTACTGAAATGATAACACACTATGGTCTACTACTGAAATGATAACACACTATGGTCTACTACTGAAATGATAACACACTATGGTCTACTACTGAAATGATAACACACTATGGTCTACTACTGAAATGATAACACATTATGGTCTAACTGGTCTACTACTGAAATGATAACACACTATGGTCTACTACTGAAATGATAACACATTATGGTCTAACTGGTCTACTACTGAAATGATAACACACACTGGTCTACTACTGAAATGATAACACACTATGGTCTAACTGATCTACTACTGAAATGATAACACACTGGTCTAACTGGTCTACTACTGAAATGATAACACACTGATCTAACTGGTCTACTACTGAAATGATAACAGACTATGATCTAACTGGTCTACTACTGAAATGATAACACACTATGGTCTAACTGGTCTACTACTGAAATGATAACACACTATGGTCTAACTGGTCTACTACTGAAATGATAACACACTATGGTCTAACTGGTCTACTACTGAAATGATAACACACTATGGTCTAACTGGTCTACTACTGAAATGATAACACACTATGGTCTAACTGGTCTACTACTGAAATGATAACACACTGATCTAACTGGTTTACTACTGAAATGATAACACACTATGGTCTACTACTGAAATGATAACACACTATGGTCTAACTGGTCTACTACTGAAATGATAACACACTGATCTAACTGGTTTACTACTGAAATGATAACACACTATGGTCTACTACTGAAATGATAACACACTATGGTCTACTACTGAAATGATAACACACTATGGTCTACTACTGAAATGATAACACATTATGGTCTAACTGGTCTACTACTGAAATGATAACACACTGATCTAACTGGTCTACTACTGAAATGATAACACACTATGGTCTAACTGGTCTACTACTGAAATGATAACACACTATGGTCTAACTGGTCTACTACTGAAATGATAACACACTATGGTCTAACTGGTCTACTACTGAAATGATAACACACTATGGTCTAACTGGTCTACTACTGAAATGATAACACACTGGTCTAACTGGTCTACTACTGAAATGATAACACACTATGGTCTAACTGGTCTACTACTGAAATGATAACACTATGATCTAACTGGTCTACTACTGAAATGATAACACACTATGGTCTACTACTGAAATGATAACACACTATGGTCTACTACTGAAATGATAACACATTATGGTCTAACTGGTCTACTACTGAAATGATAACACACTATGGTCTAAATGGTCTACTACTGAAATGATAGCACACTATGGTCTACTACTGAAATGATAACACACTATGGTCTAACTGATCTACTACTGAAATGATAACACACTGGTCTAACTGGTCTACTACTGAAATGATAACACACTGATCTAACTGGTCTACTACTGAAATGATAACAGACTATGATCTAACTGGTCTACTACTGAAATGATAACACACTGATCTAACTGGTTTACTACTGAAATGATAACACACTATGGTCTACTACTGAAATGATAACACACTATGGTCTAACTGGTCTACTACTGAAATGATAACACACTGATCTAACTGGTTTACTACTGAAATGATAACACACTATGGTCTAACTGGTCTACTACTGAAATGATAACACACTATGGTCTAACTGGTCTACTACTGAAATGATAACACACTATGGTCTAACTGGTCTACTACTGAAATGATAACACACTATGGTCTAACTGGTCTACTACTGAAATGATAACACACTGGTCTAACTGGTCTACTACTGAAATGATAACACACTATGGTCTAACTGGTCTACTACTGAAATGATAACACTATGATCTAACTGGTCTACTACTGAAATGATAACACACTATGGTCTACTACTGAAATGATAACACACTATGGTCTACTACTGAAATGATAACACATTATGGTCTAACTGGTCTACTACTGAAATGATAACACACTATGGTCTAAATGGTCTACTACTGAAATGATAGCACACTATGGTCTACTACTGAAATGATAACACACTATGGTCTAACTGATCTACTACTGAAATGATAACACACTGATCTAACTGGTCTACTACTGAAATGATAACAGACTATGATCTAACTGGTCTACTACTGAAATGATAACACACTGATCTAACTGGTTTACTACTGAAATGATAACACACTATGGTCTACTACTGAAATGATAACACACTATGGTCTAACTGGTCTACTACTGAAATGATAACACACTGATCTAACTGGTTTACTACTGAAATGATAACACACTATGGTCTACTACTGAAATGATAACACACTATGGTCTACTACTGAAATGATAACACACTATGGTCTACTACTGAAATGATAACACACTATGGTCTACTACTGAAATGATAACACATTATGGTCTAACTGGTCTACTACTGAAATGATAACACACTATGGTCTACTACTGAAATGATAACACATTATGGTCTAACTGGTCTACTACTGAAATGATAACACACACTGGTCTACTACTGAAATGATAACACACTATGGTCTAACTGATCTACTACTGAAATGATAACACACTGGTCTAACTGGTCTACTACTGAAATGATAACACACTGATCTAACTGGTCTACTACTGAAATGATAACAGACTATGATCTAACTGGTCTACTACTGAAATGATAACACACTATGGTCTAACTGGTCTACTACTGAAATGATAACACACTATGGTCTAACTGGTCTACTACTGAAATGATAACACACTATGGTCTAACTGGTCTACTACTGAAATGATAACACACTATGGTCTAACTGGTCTACTACTGAAATGATAACACACTATGGTCTAACTGGTCTACTACTGAAATGATAACACACTGATCTAACTGGTTTACTACTGAAATGATAACACACTATGGTCTACTACTGAAATGATAACACACTATGGTCTAACTGGTCTACTACTGAAATGATAACACACTGATCTAACTGGTTTACTACTGAAATGATAACACACTATGGTCTACTACTGAAATGATAACACACTATGGTCTACTACTGAAATGATAACACATTATGGTCTAACTGGTCTAATACTGAAATGATAACACACTATGGTCTACTACTGAAATGATAACACATTATGGTCTAACTGGTCTACTACTGAAATGATAACACACACTGGTCTACTACTGAAATGATAACACACTATGGTCTAACTGGTCTACTACTGAAATGATAACACACTGGTTTAACTGGTCTACTACTGAAATGATAACACTGATCTAACTGGTCTACTACTGAAATGATAACAGACTATGATCTTACTGGTCTACTACTGAAATGATAACACACTATGGTCTAACTGGTCTACTACTGAAATAATAACACACTGGTCTAACTGGTCTACTACTGAAATGATAACACACTATGGTCTAACTGGTCTACTACTGAAATGATAACACACTATGGTCTACTACTGAAATGATAACACACTATGGTCTAACTGGTCTACTACTGAAATGATAACACACTGATCTAACTGGTTTACTACTGAAATGATAACACACTATGGTCTACTACTGAAATGATAACACATTATGGTCTAACTGGTCTACTACTGAAATAATAACACACTGATCTAACTGGTTTACTACTGAAATGATAACACACTATGGTCTACTACTGAAATGATAACACACTATGGTCTAACTGGTCTACTACTGAAATGATAACACACTATGGTCTACTACTGAAATGATAACACACTATGGTCACACTGGTCTACTACTGAAATGATAACACACTATGGTCTAACTGGTCTACTACTGAAATGATAACACACTATGGTCTAACTGGTCTACTACTGAAATGATAACACACTGATCTAACTGGTCTACTACTGAAATGATAACACACTATGGTCTAACTGGTCTACTACTGAAATGATAACACACTATGGTCTAACTGGTCTACTACTGAAATGATAACACTATGGTCTAACTGGTCTACTACTGAAATGATAACACACTATGGTCTAACTGGTCTACTACTGAAATGATAACACACTGGTCTAACTGGTCTACTACTGAAATGATAACACACTATGGTCTAACTGGTCTACTACTGAAATGATAACACTATGATCTAACTGGTCTACTACTGAAATGATAACACACTATGGTCTAACTGGTCTACTACTGAAATGATAACACACTATGGTCTAACTGGTCTACTACTGAAATGATAACACACTATGGTCTAACTGGTCTACTACTGAAATGATAACACACTATGGTCTAACTGGTCTACTACTGAAATGATAACACACTATGGTCTAACTGGTCTATTACTGAAATGATAACACACTGGTCTAACTGGTCTACTACTGAAATGATAACACTATGATCTAACTGGTCTACTACTGAAATGATAACACACTATGGTCTAACTGGTCTACTACTGAAATAATAACACACTATGGTCTAACTGGTCTACTCCTGAAATGATAACACACTGATCTAACTGGTTTACTACTGAAATGATAACACACTATGGTCTAACTGGTCTACTACTGAAATGATAACACACTATGATCTAACTGGTCTACTACTGAAATGATAACACTATGGTCTAACTGGTCTACTACTGAAATGATAACACTATGGTCACACTGGTCTACTACTGAAATGATAACACACTATGATCTAACTGGTCTACTACTGAAATAATAACACACTATGGTCTAACTGGTCTACTACTGAAATGATAACACACTATGGTCTACTACTGAAATGATAACACTATGATCTAACTGGTCTACTACTGAAATGATAACACACTATGGTCTAACTGGTCTACTACTGAAATGATAACACACTATGGTCTAACTGGTCTACTACTGAAATGATAACACACTATGATCTAACTGGTCTACTACTGAAATGATAACACACTATGGTCTAACTGGTCTACTACTGAAATGATAACACACTATGGTCTACTACTGAAATGATAACACACTATGATCTAACTGGTCTACTACTGAAATGATAACACACTGATCTAACTGGTCTACTACTGAAATGATAACACACTATGGTCTAACTGGTCTACTACTGAAATGATAACACACTGATCTAACTGGTCTACTACTGAAATGATAACACACTGATCTAACTGGTCTACTACTGAAATGATAACACACTGATCTAACTGGTCTACTACTGAAATGATAACACACTATGGTCTACTACTGAAATGATAACACACTATGGTCTAACTGGTCTACTACTGAAATGATAACACACTGATCTAACTGGTCTACTACTGAAATGATAACACACTATGGTCTAAATGGTCTACAAATTCACATGAGCACCACAATGCCTACTGCACCCATGATAAATGAAATGCTCTACTAAGGTTTTCCAGCACCCAGCGTTGACCTACTACAGTAGCTATGTTGGTATTGTACTTCACTGTGTAGGCAGGTTGTTTAGGATTCAAATCTTCTCAAACAGCCTGATTAATTCTCATAGAGGTGGTGCTTCCACAGTAATGTGATTTATACCACATACAAGTTAAAGTATTGGATTCTTTACACAACACACTAATCCTATTCCACTACCTGTTCCTGCTTTTTAAATGATATGAAAACAAGCTTTGATTTAATTATTTTAAGACCATCAGGCTTAATTGAGCTTGTTTTGTCTTGTTGTAATGTGGTGCCTGCCTGTATTAAATCTTTAATTTAGCAATACATGTCATGGAGAAAAATAATCATTCATAACAATTGTATTTTTCTTTTAGTCAGTAGGTGCCCAACATACAGTAACAACATGTGATGTATTGAACACAGTCACTCACATATAGAGTCTGTCTGCATTCCTGGTTCCTGGAACCCGTTAGCTTACCAGTACAACATTGACAAAAGCTCCTGTTTTATCAATTTACTGTGCCGATCAATGGGCAGTTTATTACCTCTGTCAATTGAAATATGTAGCTTAAAATTGTGTATTTGTATTTTATTTTTTGCAATAAAGATGGTGACGCTACAATAATAGTAAAGAACGAGAAGGCCCGAACATTGTTGAAGCTCCTACAGGAAGGTAGTTCTCCAGGAACCGGGTTGGAGTGTAAACCTACAGGAGGGTATCTCTCAGGAACAGGGTTGGAGTGAAAACCTACAGGAGGGTATCTCTCAGGAACCGGGTTGGAGTGTAAACCTACAGGAGTGTATCTCTCCAGGAACAGGGTTGGAGTTAAAACCTACAGGAGGGTTTCTCTCCAGGAACAGGGTTGGAGTTAAAACCTACAGGACGGTAGCTCTCCAGGAACAGGGTTGGAGTGTAAACCTACAGGAAGGTAGCTCTCCAGGAACAGGGTTGGAGTGTAAACCTACAGGAAGGTAGCTCTCCAGGAACAGGGTTGGAGTGTAAACCTACAGGAAGGTAGCTCTCCAGGAACAGGGTTGGAGTGAAAACCTACAGGACGGTAGCTCTCCAGGAACAGGGTTGGCGAGTCCTGGTTTAGGATATCAAGACAGCTAGGGTTTCATTAAATAAACTATAGGCAATACTTATAATTGCACATGTAGGTCTAATTAAACGGATGCATTTGGCGATGTTCAACTTCAATTCACTGGTACTATGAAAAAAAGTTTAGCCAAAGTCATTGGTAGCCTAATATATACTTTAATATACGTTTGGTAAATTAAACAAGGCATTGATAGATACAGATTACCAAGAGATAGAAAGAACGGTGGGCATAGGCTAACTGTCTCTCTGCCTGCTCCTCTTTCTCTTCGCTATGTGAAACGCTAGCGTGTGTTTGGTCTTCGGTCTGTTGCGTGTAGAATAGTTCAGCCTACCCATTTGATATCTTTCTACTCTACTGAACTTGAGCGAGACATTGCAAGCCAAGAAATTGCGAAATACAGCATTGCGATAGCCTATAGCAGAGCGGGCGGCAGGTAGCCTAGTGGTTAGAGCGTTGGACTAGACATTTGTTCTTATTAACTGACTTGCCTAGTTAAATAAAGGTAAAATACATTTAAAAAATAGCAGACCTGGGCAATTCCAGTCCTCGGGGCCTGATTGGTGTCACACTTTTCACCCACCTCTAACAAGCACACATGATTTGCTGCAGTCCATGATACACATGGCACTGTTTTCAAGCCCTAAAAAGTATAATTCAACCACTTCAAATTCTTCTACCATTTTTTTTCTTCTAGTAAAATCGAATTAATTCGAACTTAAAACAAAAAAAAAGGTTTTGTGGTTTTTGTTCACCATCCCTTGTCAGCCAGGTCGTTCAAGATCCACTGCGAAATTCGACGTTCATCCAGGTAAGCAAGATGACGGGCCGCTAGGGGCAACGGTGAATGCTAATGCCATCAAGTAGGACTTTGGGTTTTGTACATTTTTTGTTCTTTGACTTTGGTACCCTTTTTTTCATGATATCCAATTGGTAGTTACAGTCTTGTCCCACCTCAGCAACTCCCCTATGGACTCGGGAGAGGCGAAGGTCGAGAACCATGCGTCCTTCCGAAACACGACCCTGTCAAGCCGCACTGCTCGCTTAACCCCGAAGCCAACCGCACCAATGTGTCGGAGGAAACACCGTACAGCTGGCGACCGAAGTCAGCCTGCACTGCGCCCGGCCGGCCAAACCACTCCCATAACCCGGAAGACGCTGGCTAATTTGGCGCCACCTCATGGGTTTCCCGGTGGCGGCCGACTGCAACACAGCCTGGGATCGAACCCTGGTCTGTAGTGACGCTGCAAGCACTGCAATGCAGGGCCTTAGACCGCTGTGCCACTCGGGAGACACGTTTATTTTGTTTTAACCAAATCAAATCAAAATGTATTGGTCACATACACATGGTTAGCAGATGTTAATGCGAGTGTAGTGAAATGCTTGTGCTTCTAGTTCCGACTATGCAGTGATATCTAACAAGTAATCTAACAAATTCACAACAACTACCTTATTCACACACAAGTGTAAAAGGATGAATAAGAATATGTACATATAAATATATGGATGAGCGATGGCCGTGTGGCCTAGGCAAGATGCAGTATATACATATGAGATGAGTAATGTAGGATATGTAAACATTTTTAAGTGGCGTTATTTAAAGTGACTAGTGATAGCTTTATTAAGTCTGTTTATTTAAGTGGCCAGAGATTTGAGTCTCTATCTAGGCAGCAGCCTCTCTGTGTTAGTGATGGCTGTTTAACAGTCTGATGGCCTTGAGATAGAAGCTGTTTTTCAGTCTGTCGGTCCCTGCTTTGATGCACCTGTACTGACCTCGCCTTCTGGATGACAGCGGGGTGAACAGGCAGTGGCTCGGGTGGTTGTTGTCCTTGATGATCTTTATGGCCTTCCTGTGACATCGGGTGGTGTAGGTGTCCTGGAGGGCAGGTAGTTTGCCCCGGTGATGCGTTGTGCAGACCTCACTACCCTCTGGAGAGCCTTACGGTTGTGGGCGGAGCAGTTGCCGACAAGATGCTCTCGATTGTGCATCTGTAAAAGTTTGTGAGTGTTTTAGAAGCCACATTTCTTCAACCTTCACCACGCTGTCTGTGTGGGTGGACCATTTCAGGTTGTCTATGATGTGTACGCAGAGGAACTTAACCTTCCACCTTCTCCACTACTGTCCCGTCGATGTGGATGGGGGGGTGCTCCCTCTGCTGTTTCCTGAAGTGCACGATCATCTCCTTTGTTTTGTTGACGTTGAGTATGAGGTTATTTTCCTGACACCACACTCCGAGGGCCCTCACCTCCTCCCTGTAGGCCGTCTCGTTGTTGTTGGTAATCAAGCCCACCACTGTAGTGTTGTCTGCAAACTTGATGATTGAGTTGGAAGCGTGCATGGCCATGCAGTCATGGGTGAACAGGGAGTACAGGAGGAGGCTGAGAACACACCCTTGTAGGGCCTCAGTGTAGAGGATCAGCGGGGTGGAGATTTTGTTTCCTACCCTCACCACCTGGGGGCGGCCCGTCAAAGTCCAGGACCTTGAGCTTAATGATGAGTTTGGCGCGTACTATGTTGTTAAATGCTGAGCTGTAGTCAATGAACAGCATTCTTACATAGGTATTCCTCTTGTCTAGATGGGATAGGGCAGTGTGCATTGGGATGGCGATTGCATCGTCAGTGGACCTATTGGGGCGGTAAGCAAATTGAAGTGGGTCTAGGGTGTCAGGTAGGGTGGAGGTGATATGGTCCTTGACTAGTCTCTCAAAGCACTTCATGATGACAGAAGTGAGTGCTACGGGGCGATAGTCATTTAGTTCAGTTACCTTTGCACTCTTGGGAACAGGAACAATGGTGGCCATCTTGAAGCATGTAGAGACAACAGACTGGGATAGGGATTGGTTGAATATGTCCGTAAACACACCAGCCAGCTGGTCTGCGCATGCTCTGAGGACGCGGCTAGGGATGCCGTCTGGGCCGGCAGCCTTGCGAGGGTTAACACATTTAAATGTTTTACTCACGACATCTCCGATGCTCTTGCTAATAAACTCGCTCACCGAGTCAGCGTATACCCCAAACCTTAACCCTTACCTTAACCATTAACCCTTACCTTATCCATTAACCCTTACCTTAACCATTAACCCTTACCTTAACCATTAACCCTTACCTTATCCATTAACCCTTACCTTAACCATTCATCCTTACCTTATCCATTAACCCTTACCTTAACCATTAACCCTTACCTTATCCATTAACCCTTACCTTAACCATTCATCCTTACCATTAACCCTTACCTTATCCATCGTCCCTTACCTTATCCATTAACCCTTACCATAACCATTAACCCTTACCAAAAATATTAACATTAACCCATACCATAACATTAACCCATACCATAACCACTAACCCTTACTTTAACCATTAACCCTTACCTTAACCATTAACCATTAACCCTTACCTTAACCACGAACCCTTACCTTAACCATTACCTTAACCATTAACCCTTACCTTAACCATTAACCCGTACCTTAACCCTTACCATAACCATTAACCTTTACCATTAACCCTTACCTTAACCATTAACCCTTACCTTAACCATAACCATTAACCCTTACCTTAACCATTAACCCTTACCTTAACCATTAACCCTTAACCCTTACCTTAACCATTAACCCTTAACCATTAACCCTTACCTTAACCATGAACCCTTACCTTAACCATTAACCCTTACCTTAACCATTAACCCTTACCTTAACGATTAACCCTTACCTTAACCATTAACCCTTACCTTAACCATTAACCCTTACCATAACTATTCAGAATTAATGGGCATAAGAAGCGAGCTCCAGGTCAGATGGTCGCGTGTTCAATCCCAGGGTCGCGTGTTCAATCCCGGGGTCGCGTGTTCAATCCCGGGGTCGCGTGTTCAATCCCGGGGTCGCGTGTTCAATCCCAGGGTCGCGTGTTCAATCCCAGGGTCGCGTGTTCAATCCCAGGGTCGCGTGTTCAATCCCAGGGTCGCGTGTTCAATCCCAGGGTCGCGTGTTCAATCCCAGGGTCGCGTGTTCAATTGTTTAATCCTTAGCCGTTCGGAATTAATGCCTAAAATTAACCTTCAAAATGTGACCTTTTTCTGGACAAATGTCGTATTCTGCACTGTAAGAGCTTGTTGCCCTTGTATGGGCTTAATTACTAATCAGACCACATACTGAGACAAGGAGACACACAACAACACAGTCAGGTCATGAATATTCATGTGATTATTAATGCCCTGTCATCCGGTCCAGAGGAGCGTTTTAATGTGTCTGTCTGTGTTCCATATTACTGTACTTCTATTCATGACAGCTTCTGTGTGTGTGTGTGTGTGTGTGTGTGTGTGTGTGTGTGTGTGTGTGTGTGTGTGTGTGTGTGTGTGTGTGTGTGTGTGTGTGTGTGTGTGTGTGTGTGTGTGTGTGTGTGTGTGTTTGTGTGTTGTACGCTACTGTACTCCTCTCTTCCCATACCTCTCTATGACAACCCCCATCTGGATTGTGTTCAATTAAATCTCCCTCTTTGTCAGGGAGGTTCACCCCTGCAATATGTCACCACACACACACACACACACACACACAATATGTCACCACACACACACACACACAATATGTCACCACACACACACACACACACACACACACACACTCCCTTACAATGTGTAACCGAACATCAAACACAAGCAGATGTAGAATCTAATCCAACGTCTGTCTGCTTTTTATTACCAATTAGAACATGTAAATAAACTGCCAAGAAGCAGTTATTCATGTCAGAGATTTGAACAATAGCACACTGTCCTTAGCGCAGTGTAGTCAACATTAAAATACGCTGGGCAAATCATCAATTACAACCAAAACATACACCTATGATATGAAGTACACTCATTTTGGATTATCGCAGACCTCCGTCACATAACAAAAGTGTAAAAAATATATTATATATTTGATGGGACTGAAAATATATCAAAGAAAGGAACACAGAAACATTTCTTTAAAAGTATTTAATATTAACATTCATAGTTGGCAGATAAAAACATCAGGAAAAGACAATAAATACCAGCACCTTTAGTGAAGTCTGAAGTCACGTGAAGTCTGAAGTCACGTGCAGTCTGAAGTCACGTGAAGTCTGAAGGCACGTGAAGTCCGAAGTCACGGGAAGCCCGAAGTCACGTGAAGTCCGAAGTCAGTGCAGTCCGAAGTCACGTGCAGTCCGAAGTCACGTGACGTCTGAAGTCACGTGAAGTCTGAAGTCACGTGCAGTCTGAAGGCACGTGAAGTCTGAAGGCACGTGACGTCTGAAGTCACGTGAAGTCTGAAGTCACGTGACGTCTGAAGTCACGTGAAGTAATATCACTTATAGAACTCGCTAGCTTGAAGTCCTAAAAAAAACGGAATGAGTTAGCATTTTCTGGTTCGTGGGTGAAATAAACGGGATATATGGTGGTAATCAGTGATGGAGGAGCCTGAGTACACAGTGACTTTAGTGATTCCACCTGTCCTGTCCTGTCTAATGCATGTTTAACTTGGGGTAATGCCAGGGGTAATGCCAGTAGAGTACACATTCGCTGGTCTCCATGTTCTATCATGTAAACAGCAGGACAACAAGTCATTCAGGTCCATCAGGTAAGATGCATATCCAGCAGCTTTCCACCATGCAGACAGAATAGATTCTCTTTTAGATTCCCCAACCCGAGAATAACATGGTCTCTTTCCTCTTCTGTGAGACGTTTTGTCTTGGGTCCTCACTCACTCCCAGGTTCTGCTCACTCAGATTCTGCTCACCCAGGTTCTGCTCACCCAGGTTTTGCTCACCCAGGTTCTGCTCACAAAGGTTCTGCTCACCCGGGTTCTGCTCACCCAGGTTCTGCTCACCCATGTTTTGCTCACCCATGTTTTGCTCACCCAGGTTCTGCTCACCCGGGTTCTGCTCACCCAGGTTCTGCTAACCCAGGTTCTGCTCACCCAGGTTTTGCTCACCCAGGTTTTGCTCACCCAGGTTTTTCTCACCCAGGTTTTGCTCACCCAGGTTCTGCTCACCCATGTTCTGCTCACCCAGGTTTTGCTCACCCAGGTTTTGCTCACCCAGGTTTTGCTCACCCAGGTTTTGCTCACCCAGGTTCTGCTCACCCAGGTTCTGCTCACCCAGGTTTTGCTCACCCAGGTTCTGCTCACCCAGGTTATGCTCACCCAGGTTCTGCTCACCCATGTTCTGCTCACCCAGGTTTTGCTCACCCAGGTTTTGCTCTGGGTTGAAGTAACAAGTGTGGTAAACAGTGCAGTATACTGTTAAATGGTCCCACAGGCTTCACTCATTCAGGCTGTCTGTCCTTCAAGCATTGTAAAAGGAAGACACTTCCACATTCTGCTCAATGGGTGTAAAAATAAAGCTTTTTCATTTATATATATCATTTAAAACATACAGCTCCCTTTTCCCCGAAGTCTACAGTGCAGCACAGTAATCCCAATACCATGTAGATATAAAATAAGTGAAAATGAATGTATAATGCTTCTAACAAACTATTAAACTACGTTTTACAACAGATTTGCTTTGGTAATTTGTAGACAATATTGCCCAAATCCCCAACATTACATAATCCCCAAATCCTATGTCAATTTTATCGTTAATCATTATATGATACAATTGATTCAATAAAATGTTTTTATTTTCCAATCGATTATCTCTGTTAAGGCACAAGTAATGAATCAGGAAAAATACAAGCCTAATAGGATTTTAACTAACTTACATTCTAAAAAAAATCTTGTCCAGAAGTTTACCAAATAAAACTCTCTTATGACAGGGTTTCCCAAACTCTGACCTCGGGGACCCCAAAGAGGTCGCAATACACAGCCGCTTAAAGCTTTGATCACTTGAACCAGCTGTGTAGTGTAAAAACCTAAATGTGCACCTCCTTTTTGGGGTCCAGAGTCCCGAGTTTGAGAAACGCAACCTGATGGAACACAAGAAGTAAAGACATTTACATTTTCAATACCTGCAAAAAAAAAATGTGTTTTATGATGTTTTTTGTTTTTTTTATCAGATGCTACAGTAAGTTGAATATCAAACATGCAGGTGCTGATTTGATTGGCTGACAGGATGCTGTTGTATGTTCCCTGTCGGTCCTGTTTTAGTGGTATGAAGGGTGCCTTTATCAATAATGGCCTAGGCTCAATCCCATCTCATTTTGTCCCCTTTACGCACGTTCTAAAGGCATTGTTCCCACCATTCGCTGAGACCCAGTCATTCACGTTGAAGGCTGCATATGCCTGATCAATGGGAAATTAGCTATAAATGTCAACCCGCGCCATGACATGGATCTTCCGCAGTCCGGATTGAATCTAGGCCGAAGGCGTTATGAGTAAGGCTAGTACGGATGGTCCATCGAGGGAGGGGGGGGGGGGGTGCTATGCTGTAATACTGTCCCAGGGAGGGTGTCTCAGGCCTTGGAGGCTGTGGGTACCGGAGGGGTCTGGTCCTCCTCATCCACACTAAGGTCCAGACGTAGATCTTCCAGAGTCTGTCTCATCGTCATGGTGGACTCCTTACGTCTACAAGGCAAAGGAGAGTGTTACTTTGTGTCCTGCATTTCTAACAGTATCTCTCTCTCTCTCTCTCTCTCTCTCTCTCTCTCTCTCTCTCTCTCTCTCTCTCTCTCTCTCTCTCTCTCTCTCTCTCTCTCTCTCTCTCTCTCTCTCTCTCTCTCTCTCACTCTGACTCTCTCTGACTCTCTCTGACTCTGCCTCCCCGTCTCTCTGCCTCTCTCTCTCTCTCTGCCTCTCTCTCCCTGTCTCTCTGTCTCTGCCTCTCTCTCCCTGTCTCTCTGTCTCTCTGCCTCTCTCTCCCTGTCTCTCTGTCTCCGTCTCTCTGTCTCTCTGTCTCCGTCTCTCTGCCTCTCTCTCTCTCCGTTTCTCTGTCTCCGTCTCTCTGTCTCCGTCTCTCTGTCTCTCTGTCTCCGTCTCTCTGTCTCTCCGTCTCTCTGTCTCTCTGTCTCGGTCTCTCTGCCTCTCTGTCTCTCTGTCTCTCTGTCTCTCTGTCTCTCTGTCTCCGTCTCTCTGTCTCTCTGTCTCCGTCTCTCTGTCTCTCCGTCTCTCTGTCTCTCTGTCTCTGCCTCTCTGTCTCTGTCTCTCTGTCTCCGTCTCTCTGTCTCCGTCTCTCTGTCTCCGTCTCTCTGTCTCCGTCTCTCTGCCCCTCTGTCTCTGTCTCTCTGTCTCCGTCTCTCTGTCTCCGTCTCTCTGTCTCCGTCTCTCTGTCTCCGTCTCTCTGTCTCCGTCTCTCTGTCTCTCCGTCTCTCTGTCTCTCTGTCTCTGCCTCTCTGTCTCTGTCTCTCTGTCTCCGTCTCTCTGTCTCCGTCTCTCTGTCTCCGTCTCTCTGTCTCTCTGTCTCGGTCTCTCTGCCTCTCTGCCTCTCTGTCTTTCATTGAACCTTTATTTCTAAACCAGGTACTTGAGTTGGAGGTGCTGGTCCAGGAGCTGTCTCTGTAGTCTGGTGGAGGTCCCTCCCTCCCTCCCTCCCTCCCTCCCTCCCTCCCTCCCTCCCTCCCTCTCTGTCCACGTACTTGAGTTGGAGGTGCTGGTCCAGGAGCTGTTTCTGTAGTTTAGTGGAGGCCTCTCTCTCCTCTGTCAGTTCTCTCTGGGTGTGTCGGTACTGAGCGTCTCTACGACTAGCCCCCTCCTCTGCCTCGTTCAGCTGACGCTTCAGGGAACGCATCCTCTGGGACGTCTGATGAGGGGGTCATAGGTCAGGATCATTATAATATGATAATTCTAAGGGATTCATACTTGCCTACGACAAGTCTTCTCATGCATTATATTTGAAAAATACTGCATTATACCTGAAGGCTTTAAGTAAAGTGTTCCCAATGTGGTCAATCACAATACACTCCCACACACAATGGTAACCATTTCACAAGTATCTTTTCTACCCCCAAGTGGAGTAAACCATTTCACAAGTCTCTTTGCTACCCCCAAGTGGGGTGAACCATTTCACAAGTCTCTTTACTACCCCCAAGTGGAGTAAACCATTTCACAAGTCTCTTTACTACCCCCAAGTGGGGTGAACCATTTCACAAGTCTCTTTACTACCCCCAAGTGGAGTAAACCATTTCACAAGTCTCTTTACTACCCCCAAGTGGGGTGAACCATTTCACAAGTCTCTTTACTACCCCCAAGTGGAGTGAACCATTTCACACGTCTCTTTACTACCCCCAAGTGGAGTGAACCATTTCACACGTCTCTTTACTACCCCCAAGTGGAGTAAACCATTTCACAAGTCTCTTTACTACCCCCAAGTGGAGTAAACCATTTCACAAGTCTCTTTACTACCCCCAAGTGGAGTAAACCATTTCACAAGTCTCTTTACTACCCCCAAGTGGAGTGAACCATTTCACACGTCTCTTTACTACCCCCAAGTGGAGTAAACCATTTCACAAGTCTCTTTACTACCCCCAAGTGGAGTGAACCATTTCACAAGTCTCTTTACTACCCCCAAGTGGAGTAAACCATTTCACAAGTCTCTTTACTACCCCCAAGTGGAGTGAACCATTTCACAAGTCTCTTTACTACCCCCAAGTGGAGTAAACCATTTCACAAGTCTCTTTACTACCCCCAAGTGGAGTGAACCATTTCACAAGTCTCTTTACTACCCCCAAGTGGAGTAAACCATTTCACAAGTCTCTTTACTACCCCCAAGTGGAGTGAACCATTTCACAAGTCTCTTTACTACCCCCAAGTGGAGTGAACCATTTCACACGTCTCTTTACTACCCCCAAGTGGAGTGAACCATTTCACACGTCTCTTTACTACCCCCAAGTGGAGTAAACCATTTCACAAGTCTCTTTACTACCCCCAAGTGGAGTGAACCATTTCACACGTCTCTTTACTACCCCCAAGTGGAGTAAACCATTTCACAAGTCTCCTTTCTACCCCCAAGTGGAGTGAACCATTTCACAAGTCTCTTTACTACCCCCAAGTGGAGTAAACCATTTCACAAGTCTCTTTACTACCCCCAAGTGGAGTAAACCATTTCACAAGTCTCTTTACTACCCCCAAGTGGGGTGAACCATTTCACAAGTCTCTTTACTACCCCCAAGTGGAGTAAACCATTTCACAAGTCTCCTTTCTACCCCCAAGTGGAGTGAACCATTTCACAAGTCTCTTTACTACCCCCAAGTGGAGTAAACCATTTCACAAGTCTCTTTACTACCCCCAAGTGGAGTAAACCATTTCACAAGTCTCTTTACTACCCCCAAGTGGAGTGAACCATTTCACACGTCTCTTTACTACCCCCAAGTGGAGTGAACCATTTCACACGTCTCTTTACTACCCCCAAGTGGAGTAAACCATTTCACAAGTCTCTTTACTACCCCCAAGTGGAGTGAACCATTTCACACGTCTCTTTACTACCCCCAAGTGGAGTAAACCATTTCACACGTCTCTTTACTACCCCCAAGTGGAGTGAACCATTTCACAAGTCTCTTTACTACCCCCAAGTGGAGTAAACCATTTCACAAGTCTCTTTACTACCCCCAAGTGGAGTAAACCATTTCACAAGTCTCTTTACTACCCCCAAGTGGAGTGGTGGTGTTAGTGCAGGTGTCCTACCAGGTCCTTCTGCTCCTTGGCCATCTTCTGTTCCTCTTCCAGCTGATCAGACAGTTCGTTGATCTTCCTCTCCAGTTTACTGATGGTGTTGTTCATCACCACCTTGTTCCTCTCCTCCACCCTCAGAGCGTTCTCCAGCTCCTTGGCCCGGCTCTCCGTCTTAGTGATCACATCCTCATGAATTCTGGTATGTTGGATATCCTGCACCTCTGCGCGCAGGTCACGCAGCTGGATATACAGAGCACCGAAGTTTAAAAAAAAACTTTAGCTCAGTCGTGGCTTCCACAAGACACAAAGCATGTTGCCACTGCTCCATCATTCATCACAGACACAACAGTTTCACCCGTACATACTACACTTTTAAATGTATACGCGGATGACACGGTTTCATGTCTTTTTATAGCATTGTATGTTCATGATGAAAGGACAACGTTGAAAGAACGGGAGGTTACACAATATCACATAGATACATCACAGAATGACATGAAAACCCGGTAGGTTAAAACTGTTCCCAGTGAAAACACCACCGGTAGTTAGTGTCCTGTACAGTACCTGTCTCTCCAGGATGCCTTTCTCGCTGTCCAGCTGCTCATTCACATCTTTCTGCTGGATCAACTTCAGCTGGAGCTGTTCCGTCTGTGAAGAACATAACAAACATCCCAAACAAGCCTTTAAGAAAGTCGTTTTTTTGGATTTACAATCACATACAGTAAATCCACTCCTCCAATTGAGGGCCTTGGAATCTTTACCGACCCCAAGGAGACATCCTTTAAAGGAGACCTTTTTCTTAAGGTACTACTACAACACACCTTTAAACAACCGTGTCTTTCTCTGTGGATGGACTTCAGGATTGAATTAGTTCTGGCCAGGGATCATTCATTCAAGGAAGTATGCAGCAAGTAGATGCTCGTGTGAAAGTGATTTGTGGGTTATTGAAAGCGAGCACATTACAACAGTAAGGAGTGTTGGGGTCAGGGGTGAGAGCTCAGGTGTAGACAGACAGACCTGTTCGATGGATCTCTTGTGCTTGCTGACCCATCTCTGTTCACTGTCCTGCATCTCCTCCAGGTCGGTCTCAAGATCTAACAGTTTCTCCTGGAGAAACATATCAACCAATCAATCATTCACAAAGTGCTTTTACAGTAACTCTGCATTGACTCCAAAGAGGAAGTTGACGCAGAAGTTTGTACATGTGAGTAAGTTTATCTGTAGCCTTTTCTCTAATGTCTCTATATCTACAGTATCTCCCCCACGGTGCATACAGTCTAGTGTCTCTATATCTGTAGTATATCTCCCCCACGGTGCATACAGTCTATTGTCTCTATATCTGCAGTATATCTCCCCCAGTTCATACAGTCTATTGTCTCTATATCTGCAGTATATCTCCCCCAGTTCATACAGTCTATTGTCTCTATATCTGCAGTATATCTCCCACAGTTCATACAGTCTATTGTCTCTATATCTGCAGTATATCTCCCACAGTTCATACAGTCTATTGTCTCTATATCTGTAGTATATCTCCCACAGTTCATACAGTCTATTGTCTCTATATCTGCAGTATATCTCCCACAGTTCATACAGTCTATTGTCTCTATATCTGCAGTATATCTCCCACAGTTCATACAGTCTATTGTCTCTATATCTGCAGTATATCTCCCACAGTTCATACAGTCTATTGGCCCTATATCTGCAGTATATCTCCCACAGTTCATACAGTCTATTGTCTCTATATCTGCAGTATATCTCCCACAGTTCATACAGTCTATTGTCTCTATATCTGCAGTATATCTCCCCCAGTTCATACAGTCTATTGTCTCTATATCTGCAGTATATCTCCCACAGTTCATACAGTCTATTGTCTCTGTATCTGCAGTATATCTCCCACAGTTCATACAGTCTATTGTCTCTATATCTGCAGTATATCTCCCACAGTTCATACAGTCTATTGTCTCTATATCTGCAGTATATCTCCCCCAGTTCATACAGTCTATTGTCTCTATATCTGCAGTATATCTCCCACAGTTCATACAGTCTATTGTCTCTATATCTGCAGTATATCTCCCACAGTTCATACAGTCTATTGGCCCTATATCTGCAGTATATCTCCCACAGTTCATACAGTCTATTGTCTCTATATCTGTAGTATATCTCCCACAGTTCATACAGTCTATTGTCTCTATATCTGCAGTATATCTCCCACAGTTCATACAGTCTATTGTCTCTATATCTGTAGTATATCTCCCACAGTTCATACAGTCTATTGTCTCTATATCTGCAGTATATCTCCCACAGTTCATACAGTCTATTGTCTCTATATCTGCAGTATATCTCCCACAGTTCATACAGTCTATTGTCTCTATATCTGCAGTAGATCTCCCCCAAGGTCCATACAGTCTATTGTCTCTATATCTGCAGTATATCTCCCCCACGGTGCATACAGTCTATTGTCTCTATATCTGCAGTATATCTCCCCCACGGTGCATACAGTCTATTGTCTCTATATCTGCAGTATATCTCCCCCACGGTGCATACAGTCTATTGTCTCTATATCTGCAGTATATCTCCCCCACGGTGCATACAGTCTATTGGCCCTATATCTACAGTATATCTCCCCCAAGGTTCATACAGTCTATTGTCTCTATATCTACAGTATATCTCCCACAGTGCATACAGTCTATTGTCTCTATATCTACAGTATATCTCCCACAGTTCATACAGTCGACTCTCTCGCTCTCCGCTCTTCTAAAAAGCATCTTCTGATGAGATTAAACAGTGAAGATTAGATTAAGATTAGGAGCACATGGATTGAATTAAGGGATTTGCACAAGTAAATACTTTATTAACCCAGAATGACATGAGCTCAGCTGACTTGTCTGTGAATGTATGTTAACTGTAGTCTTATGGTTGTCCTGGGATGGTATGGTGTCTAGATGGTATCTAAGGTCGGGGCCTGTCTTTGCTGTGCTGTGGCCAGATCACAATGCATATTTTAATCGTCTACACCTGTCTACAAATGTGGGCACAATCAGAATGTGGACAAAGATCAGGACAAAGGACACATGTTAGAACCAGGTGTAAACGGGGCAACTGTGTACCTACCTGAGCCTGTTTGAGTTGCTTGACCAGGTCTTCCTTGGTCTGTGCAGCAGTCTGTAGCTCCATCGTCAGGTCCTCTACGCTCCTCTCTGCCTGCTTCCACTGCAGCTGAACTCTCTCTCTCAGCTGGATCTCCTCCTCCAGGGAACGCTCCTTATCTACCAGCTTATCTGACACCTGACGACACAGACAGTTATCTATTAGTTTACCTGACAACACATAAGGTTATCTACCAGTTTACCTGGCAACACATACAGTTATCTATTAGTTTACCTGACAACACATACAGTTATCTATCAGTTTACCTGACAACACATACAATTATCTATCAGTTTACCTGACAACACATACAGTTATCTATCAGTTTACCTGACAACACATACAGTAATCTATCAGTTTACCTGACAACACATACAGTTATCTATTAGTTTACCTGACAACACATACAGTTATCTACCAGCTTATCTGACAACACTTACAGTTATCTATTAGTTTACCTGACAACACATACAGTTATCTCTGAGTTTACCTGACAACACATACAGTTATCTATTAGTTTACCTGACAACACATACAGTTATCTCTGAGTTTACCTGACAACACATACAGTTATCTATTAGTTTACCTGACAACACATACAGTTATCTACCAGCTTACCTGACAACACATACAGTTATCTATCAGCTTACCTGACAACACATACAGTTATCTATTAGTTTACCTGACAACACATACAGTTATCTCTGAGTTTACCTGACAACACATACAGTTATCTATTAGTTTACCTGACAACACATACAGTTATCTACCAGCTTACCTGACAACACATACAGTTATCTATCAGCTTACCTGACAACACATACAGTTATCTCTGAGTTTACCTGACAACACATACAGTTATCTATTAGTTTACCTGACAACACATACAGTTATCTATTAGTTTACCTGACAACACATACAGTTATCTATTAGTTTACCTGACAACACATACAGTTATCTCTGAGTTTACCTGACAACACATACAGTTATCTATTAGTTTACCTGACAACACATACAGTTATCTACCAGCTTACCTGACAACACATACAGTTATCTATCAGCTTACCTGACAGCACATACAGTTATCTACCAGCTTACCTGACAACACATATAGTTATCTATCAGCTTACCTGACAACACATACAGTTATCACCCAGCTTACCTGACAACACATACAGTTATCTACCAGCTACCTGACAACACATACAGTTATCTACCAGCTTACCTGACAACACATACAGTTATCTACCAGCTTACCTGACAACACATACAGTTATCTATCAGCTTACCTGACAACACATACAGTTATCTATTAGTTTACCTGACAACACATACAGTTATCTACCAGCTACCTGACAACACATACAGTTATCTACCAGCTTACCTGACAACACATACAGTTATCTACCAGCTACCTGACAACACATACAGTTATCTACCAGCTTACCTGAAAACACATACAGTTATCTACTAGCTTACCTGACAACACATACAGTTATCTATCAGCTTACCTGACACCTGACAACACATACAGTTATCTACCAGCTTACCTGACAACACATACAGTTATCTACCAGCTACCTGACAGCACATACAGTTATCTACCAGCTTACCTGACAACACATACAGTTATCTACCAGCTACCTGACAACACATACAGTTATCTACCAGCTTACCTGACAACACATACAGTTATCTACCAGCTACCTGACAACACATACAGTTATCTACCAGCTACCTGACAACACATACAGTTATCTACCAGCTTACCTGACAACACATACAGTTATCTACTAGCTTACCTGACAACACATACAGTTATCTATCAGCTTACCTGACACCTGACAACACATACAGTTATCTACCAGCTTACCTGACAACACATACAGTTATCTATCAGTTTACCTGACAACACATACAGTTACCTACCAGCTTACCTGACAACACATACAGTTATCTATCAGCTTACCTGACAACACATACAGTTATCTACCAGCTTACCTGACAACACATACAGTTATCTACCAGCTTACCTGACAACACATACAGTTATCTACTAGCTTACCTGACACCTGACAACACATACAGTTATCTATCAGCTTACCTGACAACACATACAGTTATCTACCAGCTCCCTGACAACACATACAGTTATCTACAAGCTTACCTGACAACACATACAGTTATCTACCAGCTTACCTGACAACACATACAGTTATCTACCAGCTTACCTGACAACACATACAGTTATCTACCAGCTTATCTGACAACACATACAGTTATCTACCAGCTTACCTGACAACACATACAGTTATCTATTAGTTTACCTGACAACACATACAGTTATCTACCAGCTTACCTGACAACACATACAGTTATCTATTAGTTTACCTGACAACACATACAGTTATCTACCAGCTTACCTGACAACACATACAGTTATCTACCAGCTTACCTGACACCTGACAACACATACAGTTATCTACCAGCTTACCTGACAACACATACAGTTATCTACCAGCTTACCTGACAACACATACAGTTATCTATTAGTTTACCTGACAACACATACAGTTATCTATTAGTTTACCTGACAACACATACAGTTATCTACCAGCTTACCTGACAACACATACAGTTATCTACCAGCTTATCTGACAACACATACAGTTATCTACCAGCTTACCTGACAACACATACAGTTATCTATTAGTTTACCTGACAACACATACAGTTATCTACCAGCTTACCTGACAACACATACAGTTATCTATTAGTTTACCTGACAACACATACAGTTATCTACCAGCTTACCTGACAACACATACAGTTATCTACCAGCTTACCTGACACCTGACAACACATACAGTTATCTACCAGCTTACCTGACAACACATACAGTTATCTACCAGCTTACCTGACAACACATACAGTTATCTATTAGTTTACCTGACAACACATACAGTTATCTATTAGTTTACCTGACAACACATACAGTTATCTACCAGCTACCTGACAACACATACAGTTATCTACCAGTTTACCTGACAACACATACAGTTATCTATCAGTTTACCTGACAACACATACAGTTATCTACCAGCTTACCTGACAACACATACAGTTATCTACCAGTTTACCTGACAACACATACAGTTATCTATCAGCTTACCTGACAACACATACAGTTATCTACCAGTTTACCTGACAACACATACAGTTATCTACCAGCTTACCTGACAACACATACAGTTATCTACTAGCTTACCTGACACCTGACAACACATACAGTTATCTATCAGCTTACCTGACAACACATACAGTTATCTACCAGCTACCTGACAACACATACAGTTATCTACAAGCTTACCTGACAACACATACAGTTATCTACCAGCTTACCTGACAACACATACAGTTATCTACCAGCTTACCTGACAACACATACAGTTATCTACCAGCTTATCTGACAACACATACAGTTATCTACCAGCTTACCTGACAACACATACAGTTATCTATTAGTTTACCTGACAACACATACAGTTATCTACCAGCTTACCTGACAACACATACAGTTATCTATTAGTTTACCTGACAACACATACAGTTATCTACCAGCCTACCTGACAACACATACAGTTATCTACCAGCTTACCTGACACCTGACAACACATACAGTTATCTACCAGCTTACCTGACAACACATACAGTTATCTACCAGCTTACCTGACAACACATACAGTTATCTATTAGTTTACCTGACAACACATACAGTTATCTATTAGTTTACCTGACAACACATACAGTTATCTACCAGCTTACCTGACAACACATACAGTTATCTACCAGCTTATCTGACAACACATACAGTTATCTACCAGCTTACCTGACAACACATACAGTTATCTATTAGTTTACCTGACAACACATACAGTTATCTACCAGCTTACCTGACAACACATACAGTTATCTATTAGTTTACCTGACAACACATACAGTTATCTACCAGCTTACCTGACAACACATACAGTTATCTACCAGCTTACCTGACACCTGACAACACATACAGTTATCTACCAGCTTACCTGACAACACATACAGTTATCTACCAGCTTACCTGACAACACATACAGTTATCTATTAGTTTACCTGACAACACATACAGTTATCTATTAGTTTACCTGACAACACATACAGTTATCTACCAGCTACCTGACAACACATACAGTTATCTACCAGTTTACCTGACAACACATACAGTTATCTATCAGTTTACCTGACAACACATACAGTTATCTACCAGCTTACCTGACAACACATACAGTTATCTACCAGTTTACCTGACAACACATACAGTTATCTATCAGCTTACCTGACAACACATACAGTTATCTACCAGTTTACCTGACAACACATACAGTTATCTATCAGTTTACCTGACAACACATACAGTTATCTACCAGCTTACCTGACAACACATACAGTTATCTACCAGTTTACCTGACAACACATACAGTTATCTATCAGCTTACCTGACAACACATACAGTTATCTACCAGTTTACCTGACAACACATACAGTTATCTATCAGTTTACCTGACAACACATACAGTTATCTACCAGCTTACCTGACAACACATACAGTTATCTATCAGCTTACCTGACAACACATACAGTTATCTACCAGCTACCTGACAACACATACAGTTATCTACCAGCTTACCTGACACCTGACAACACATACAGTTATCTATCAGCTTACCTGACAACACATACAGTTATCTATCAGTTTACCTGACAACACATACAGTTATCTACCAGCTACCTGACAACACATACAGTTATCTACCAGCTTACCTGACACCTGACAACACATACAGTTATCTATCAGCTTACCTGACAACACATACAGTTATCTATCAGCTTACCTGACAACACATACAGTTATCTATCAGTTTACCTGACAACACATACAGTTATCTACCAGCTTACCTGACAACACATACAGTTATCTATCAGCTTACCTGACAACACATACAGTTATCTACCAGTTTACCTGACAACACATACAGTTATCTACCAGCTACCTGACAACACATACAGTTATCTACCAGCTACCTGACAACACATACAGTTATCTACCAGCTACCTGACAACACATACAGTTATCTACCAGCTTACCTGACAACACATACAGTTATCTACCAGCTTACCTGACAACACATACAGTTATCTATCGGCTTACCTGACAACACATACAGTTATCTATTAGTTTACCTGACAACACATACAGTTATCTACCAGCTACCTGACAACACATACAGTTATCTACCAGCTTACCTGACAACACATACAGTTATCTACCAGCTACCTGACAACACATACAGTTATCTACCAGCTTACCTGACAACACATACAGTTATCTACCAGCTTACCTGAAAACACATACAGTTATCTACTAGCTTACCTGACAACACATACAGTTATCTATCAGCTTACCTGACACCTGACAACACATACAGTTATCTACCAGCTTACCTGACAACACATACAGTTATCTACCAGCTACCTGACAGCACATACAGTTATCTACCAGCTTACCTGACAACACATACAGTTATCTACCAGCTACCTGACAACACATACAGTTATCTACCAGCTTACCTGACAACACATACAGTTATCTACCAGCTACCTGACAACACATACAGTTATCTACCAGCTACCTGACAACACATACAGTTATCTACCAGCTTACCTGACAACACATACAGTTATCTACTAGCTTACCTGACAACACATACAGTTATCTATCAGCTTACCTGACACCTGACAACACATACAGTTATCTACCAGCTTACCTGACAACACATACAGTTATCTATCAGTTTACCTGACAACACATACAGTTACCTACCAGCTTACCTGACAACACATACAGTTATCTATCAGCTTACCTGACAACACATACAGTTATCTACCAGCTTACCTGACAACACATACAGTTATCTACCAGCTTACCTGACAACACATACAGTTATCTACTAGCTTACCTGACACCTGACAACACATACAGTTATCTATCAGCTTACCTGACAACACATACAGTTATCTACCAGCTACCTGACAACACATACAGTTATCTACAAGCTTACCTGACAACACATACAGTTATCTACCAGCTTACCTGACAACACATACAGTTATCTACCAGCTTACCTGACAACACATACAGTTATCTACCAGCTTATCTGACAACACATACAGTTATCTACCAGCTTACCTGACAACACATACAGTTATCTATTAGTTTACCTGACAACACATACAGTTATCTACCAGCTTACCTGACAACACATACAGTTATCTATTAGTTTACCTGACAACACATACAGTTATCTACCAGCTTACCTGACAACACATACAGTTATCTACCAGCTTACCTGACACCTGACAACACATACAGTTATCTACCAGCTTACCTGACAACACATACAGTTATCTACCAGCTTACCTGACAACACATACAGTTATCTATTAGTTTACCTGACAACACATACAGTTATCTATTAGTTTACCTGACAACACATACAGTTATCTACCAGCTACCTGACAACACATACAGTTATCTACCAGTTTACCTGACAACACATACAGTTATCTATCAGTTTACCTGACAACACATACAGTTATCTACCAGCTTACCTGACAACACATACAGTTATCTACCAGTTTACCTGACAACAGATACAGTTATCTATCAGCTTACCTGACAACACATACAGTTATCTACCAGTTTACCTGACAACACATACAGTTATCTATCAGTTTACCTGACAACACATACAGTTATCTACCAGCTTACCTGACAACACATACAGTTATCTACAAGTTTACCTGACAACACATACAGTTATCTATCAGCTTACCTGACAACACATACAGTTATCTACCAGTTTACCTGACAACACATACAGTTATCTATCAGTTTACCTGACAACACATACAGTTATCTACCAGCTTACCTGACAACACATACAGTTATCTATCAGCTTACCTGACAACACATACAGTTATCTACCAGCTACCTGACAACACATACAGTTATCTACCAGCTTACCTGACACCTGACAACACATACAGTTATCTATCAGCTTACCTGACAACACATACAGTTATCTATCAGTTTACCTGACAACACATACAGTTATCTACCAGCTACCTGACAACACATACAGTTATCTACCAGCTTACCTGACACCTGACAACACATACAGTTATCTATCAGCTTACCTGACAACACATACAGTTATCTATCAGCTTACCTGACAACACATACAGTTATCTATCAGTTTACCTGACAACACATACAGTTATCTACCAGCTTACCTGACAACACATACAGTTATCTATCAGCTTACCTGACAACACATACAGTTATCTACCAGTTTACCTGACAACACATACAGTTATCTACCAGTTTACCTGACAACACATACAATTATCTATCAGTTTACCTGACAACACATACAGTTATCTACCAGCTTACCTGACAACACATACAGTTATCTACCAGTTTACCTGACAACACATACAGTTATCTACCAGCTTACCTGACAACACATACAGTTATCTACCAGTTTACCTGACAACACATACAGTTATCTATCAGTTTACCTGACAACACATACAGTTATCTATTAGTTTACCTGACAACACATACAGTTATCTACCAGCTTACCTGACAACACATACAGGTATCTATCATATTACCTGACAACACATACAGTTATCTACCAGCTTACCTGACACCTGACAACACATACAGTTATCTACCAGCTTACCTGACACCTGACAACACATACAGTTATCTATTAGTTTACCTGACAACACATACAGTTATCTACCAGCTTACCTGACAACACATACAGTTATCTACCAGCTTACCTGACAACACATACAGTTATCTACCAGTTTACCTGACAACACATACAGTTATCTACCAGCTTACCTGACAACACATACAGTTATCTACCAGCTACCTGACAACACATACAGTTATTTACCAGTTTACCTGACAACACATACAGTTATCTACCAGTGTACCTGACAACACATACAGTTATCTATCAGTTTACCTGACAACACATACAGTTATCTACCAGCTTATCTGACAACACATACAGTTATCTACCAGCTTACCTGACAACACATACAGTTATCTACCAGCTTACCTGACAACACATACAGTTATCTATTAGTTTACCTGACAACACATACAGTTATCTACCAGCTACCTGACACCTGACAACACATACAGTTATCTACCAGCTTACCTGACAACACATACAGTTATCTACCAGTTTACCTGACAACACATACAGTTATCTACCAGCTTACCTGACAACACATACAGTTATCTACCAGTTTACCTGACAACACATACAGTTATCTATCAGTTTACCTGACAACACATACAGTTATCTATTAGTTTACCTGACAACACATACAGTTATCTACCAGCTTACCTGACAACACATACAGTTATCTATCAGCTTACCTGACAACACATACAGTTATCTACCAGCTTACCTGACACCTGACAACACATACAGTTATCTACCAGCTTACCTGACAACACATACAGTTATCTACCAGTTTACCTGACAACACATACAGTTATCTATCAGCTTACCTGACAACACATACAGTTATCTACCAGTTTACCTGACAACACATACAGTTATCTATCAGTTTACCTGACAACACATACAGTTATCTACCAGCTTACCTGACAACACATACAGTTATCTATCAGCTTACCTGACAACACATACAGTTATCTACCAGCTACCTGACAACACATACAGTTATCTACCAGCTTACCTGACACCTGACAACACATACAGTTATCTATCAGCTTACCTGACAACACATACAGTTATCTACCAGCTACCTGACAACACATACAGTTATCTACCAGCTTACCTGACACCTGACAACACATACAGTTATCTATCAGCTTACCTGACAACACATACAGTTATCTATCAGCTTACCTGACAACACATACAGTTATCTATCAGTTTACCTGACAACACATACAGTTATCTACCAGCTTACCTGACAACACATACAGTTATCTATCAGCTTACCTGACAACACATACAGTTATCTACCAGTTTACCTGACAACACATACAGTTATCTACCAGTTTACCTGACAACACATACAATTATCTATCAGTTTACCTGACAACACATACAGTTATCTACCAGCTTACCTGACAACACATACAGTTATCTACCAGTTTACCTGACAACACATACAGTTATCTACCAGCTTACCTGACAACACATACAGTTATCTACCAGTTTACCTGACAACACATACAGTTATCTATCAGTTTACCTGACAACACATACAGTTATCTATTAGTTTACCTGACAACACATACAGTTATCTACCAGCTTACCTGACAACACATACAGTTATCTATCATATTACCTGACAACACATACAGTTATCTACCAGCTTACCTGACACCTGACAACACATACAGTTATCTACCAGCTTACCTGACACCTGACAACACATACAGTTATCTATTAGTTTACCTGACAACACATACAGTTATCTACCAGCTTACCTGACAACACATACAGTTATCTACCAGCTTACCTGACAACACATACAGTTATCTACCAGTTTACCTGACAACACATACAGTTATCTACCAGCTTACCTGACAACACATACAGTTATCTACCAGCTACCTGACAACACATACAGTTATTTACCAGTTTACCTGACAACACATACAGTTATCTACCAGTGTACCTGACAACACATACAGTTATCTATCAGTTTACCTGACAACACATACAGTTATCTACCAGCTTATCTGACAACACATACAGTTATCTACCAGCTTACCTGACAACACATACAGTTATCTACCAGCTTACCTGACAACACATACAGTTATCTATTAGTTTACCTGACAACACATACAGTTATCTACCAGCTACCTGACACCTGACAACACATACAGTTATCTACCAGCTTACCTGACAACACATACAGTTATCTACCAGTTTACCTGACAACACATACAGTTATCTATCAGTTTACCTGACAACACATACAGTTATCTATTAGTTTACCTGACAACACATACAGTTATCTACCAGCTTACCTGACACCTGACAACACATACAGTTATCTATCAGCTTACCTGACAACACATACAGTTATCTATCAGTTTACCTGACAACACATACAGTTATCTACCAGCTACCTGACAACACATACAGTTATCTACCAGCTTACCTGACACCTGACAACACATACAGTTATCTATCAGCTTACCTGACAACACATACAGTTATCTATCAGCTTACCTGACAACACATACAGTTATCTATCAGTTTACCTGACAACACATACAGTTATCTACCAGCTTACCTGACAACACATACAGTTATCTATCAGCTTACCTGACAACACATACAGTTATCTACCAGTTTACCTGACAACACATACAGTTATCTACCAGTTTACCTGACAACACATACAATTATCTATCAGTTTACCTGACAACACATACAGTTATCTACCAGCTTACCTGACAACACATACAGTTATCTACCAGTTTACCTGACAACACATACAGTTATCTACCAGCTTACCTGACAACACATACAGTTATCTACCAGTTTACCTGACAACACATACAGTTATCTATCAGTTTACCTGACAACACATACAGTTATCTATTAGTTTACCTGACAACACATACAGTTATCTACCAGCTTACCTGACAACACATACAGGTATCTATCATATTACCTGACAACACATACAGTTATCTACCAGCTTACCTGACACCTGACAACACATACAGTTATCTACCAGCTTACCTGACACCTGACAACACATACAGTTATCTATTAGTTTACCTGACAACACATACAGTTATCTACCAGCTTACCTGACAACACATACAGTTATCTACCAGCTTACCTGACAACACATACAGTTATCTACCAGTTTACCTGACAACACATACAGTTATCTACCAGCTTACCTGACAACACATACAGTTATCTACCAGCTACCTGACAACACATACAGTTATTTACCAGTTTACCTGACAACACATACAGTTATCTACCAGTGTACCTGACAACACATACAGTTATCTATCAGTTTACCTGACAACACATACAGTTATCTACCAGCTTATCTGACAACACGTACAGTTATCTACCAGCTTACCTGACAACACATACAGTTATCTACCAGCTTACCTGACAACACATACAGTTATCTATTAGTTTACCTGACAACACATACAGTTATCTACCAGCTACCTGACACCTGACAACACATACAGTTATCTACCAGCTTACCTGACAACACATACAGTTATCTACCAGTTTACCTGACAACACATACAGTTATCTACCAGCTTACCTGACAACACATACAGTTATCTACCAGTTTACCTGACAACACATACAGTTATCTATCAGTTTACCTGACAACACATACAGTTATCTATTAGTTTACCTGACAACACATACAGTTATCTACCAGCTTACCTGACAACACATACAGTTATCTATCAGCTTACCTGACAACACATACAGTTATCTACCAGCTTACCTGACACCTGACAACACATACAGTTATCTACCAGCTTACCTGACAACACATACAGTTATCTACCAGTTTACCTGACAACACATACAGTTATCTATCAGCTTACCTGACAACACATACAGTTATCTACCAGTTTACCTGACAACACATACAGTTATCTATCAGTTTACCTGACAACACATACAGTTATCTACCAGCTTACCTGACAACACATACAGTTATCTATCAGCTTACCTGACAACACATACAGTTATCTACCAGCTACCTGACAACACATACAGTTATCTACCAGCTTACCTGACACCTGACAACACATACAGTTATCTATCAGCTTACCTGACAACACATACAGTTATCTACCAGCTACCTGACAACACATACAGTTATCTACCAGCTTACCTGACACCTGACAACACATACAGTTATCTATCAGCTTACCTGACAACACATACAGTTATCTATCAGCTTACCTGACAACACATACAGTTATCTATCAGTTTACCTGACAACACATACAGTTATCTACCAGCTTACCTGACAACACATACAGTTATCTATCAGCTTACCTGACAACACATACAGTTATCTACCAGTTTACCTGACAACACATACAGTTATCTACCAGTTTACCTGACAACACATACAATTATCTATCAGTTTACCTGACAACACATACAGTTATCTACCAGCTTACCTGACAACACATACAGTTATCTACCAGTTTACCTGACAACACATACAGTTATCTACCAGCTTACCTGACAACACATACAGTTATCTACCAGTTTACCTGACAACACATACAGTTATCTATCAGTTTACCTGACAACACATACAGTTATCTATTAGTTTACCTGACAACACATACAGTTATCTACCAGCTTACCTGACAACACATACAGTTATCTATCATATTACCTGACAACACATACAGTTATCTACCAGCTTACCTGACACCTGACAACACATACAGTTATCTACCAGCTTACCTGACACCTGACAACACATACAGTTATCTATTAGTTTACCTGACAACACATACAGTTATCTACCAGCTTACCTGACAACACATACAGTTATCTACCAGCTTACCTGACAACACATACAGTTATCTACCAGTTTACCTGACAACACATACAGTTATCTACCAGCTTACCTGACAACACATACAGTTATCTACCAGCTACCTGACAACACATACAGTTATTTACCAGTTTACCTGACAACACATACAGTTATCTACCAGTGTACCTGACAACACATACAGTTATCTATCAGTTTACCTGACAACACATACAGTTATCTACCAGCTTATCTGACAACACATACAGTTATCTACCAGCTTACCTGACAACACATACAGTTATCTACCAGCTTACCTGACAACACATACAGTTATCTATTAGTTTACCTGACAACACATACAGTTATCTACCAGCTACCTGACACCTGACAACACATACAGTTATCTACCAGCTTACCTGACAACACATACAGTTATCTACCAGTTTACCTGACAACACATACAGTTATCTATCAGTTTACCTGACAACACATACAGTTATCTATTAGTTTACCTGACAACACATACAGTTATCTACCAGCTTACCTGACAACACATACAGTTATCTATCAGCTTACCTGACAACACATACAGTTATCTACCAGCTTACCTGACACCTGACAACACATACAGTTATCTACCAGCTTACCTGACAACACATACAGTTATCTATTAGTTTACCTGACAACACATACAGTTATCTACCAGCTTACCTGACAACACATACAGTTATCTACCAGCTTACCTGACAACACATACAGTTATCTACCAGCTTACCTGACAACACATACAGTTATTTATTAGTTTACCTGACAACACATACAGTTATCTACCAGCTACCAGCTACCTGACACCTGACAACACATACAGTTATCTATCAGCTTACCTGACAACACATACAGTTATCTATCAGTTTACCTGACAACACATACAGTTATCTACCAGCTTACCTGACAACACATACAGTTATCTACCAGCTACCTGACAACACATACAGTTATTTACCAGTTTACCTGACAACACATACAGTTATCTACCAGTTTACCTGACAACACATACAGTTATCTATCAGTTTACCTGACAACACATACAGTTATCTACCAGCTTATCTGACAACACATACAGTTATCTACCAGCTTACCTGACAACACATACAGTTATCTACCAGCTTACCTGACAACACATACAGTTATCTATTAGTTTACCTGACAACACATACAGTTATCTACCAGCTACCTGACACCTGACAACACATACAGTTATCTACCAGCTTACCTGACAACACATACAGTTATCTACCAGCTCACCTGACAACACATACAGTTATCTATCAGCTACCTGATAGTCAAGTAGGTGACATGATTGCTGTAAACGCATGGATGTCGGCTGAAGTCGTTGTTAATTGGCGTTTGTCTACAGTAAAGCCTACGCTAACGCTGCCAGGCCTTGTCAGACCTATATCCTTATCTACCTGTCCCTGGAGGCTGATGACAGTCTGCTGGGCTCTCTGGATCCAGCTCCTCCACCCTAACCTTAAGGTTAGGGGGTTAGGGTTAGAGGGTTAGGGGGTTAGGGTTAGAGGGTTAGGGTTAGGGTTAGAGGGTTAGGGTTAGAGGGTTAGGGTTAGAGGGTTAGGGTTAGGGTTAGAGGGTTAGGGTTAGGGGGTTAGGGGTTTAGGGGTTTAGAGGGTTGGGGTTAGAGGGTTAGAGTTAGAGGGTTAGGGGTTTAGATGGTTAAGGTTAGAAGGTTAGGGGGCTAACCCCCTAACCCTAACCTTAACCCCCTAACCTTAACCATCTAAACCCCTAACCCTCTAACCCCAACCCTCTAAACCCCTAAACCCTAACCCCCTGACCCTCTAACCCTAACCCTGACCCCCTAACCCTCTAACCCCAACCCTGACCCTCTAACCCTAACCCCCTGACCCTCTAACCCTAACCCTCTAACCCCAACCCTCTAAACCCCTAAACCCCTGACCCTCTAACCCCCTGACCCTCTAACTCTCTAACCCTAACCCTCTAACCCTGACCCTCTAACCCTCTAACCCTAACCCTCTAACCTTCTAACCCTGACCCTCTAACCCTCTAACCCTCTAACTCTCTAACCCTAACCCTCTAACCTTCTAACCCTGACCCTCTAACCCTCTAACCCTAACCCTCTAACCTTCTGACCCTAACCATCTAACACTCTAACCCCAACCCTCTAAACCCCTAAACCCTAACCCCCTAACCATCTAACACGCTAACCCTATCCCTAACCCTAGCTATAAGGCCTTTATAACCCTGGTCAGTATTTTACCTGTCCCTGTAGGCGGCTGACGGTCTGTTGGGCTATCTGCAGCTCCTGACTCCTCTCCAGTAAACTCTCCTCCATCTCCTCTACCCTCAGCAGGGCGTCGTCTCGTAGCTTCTGTTGCAGACCGAGCTCTGCTGTCGCACGGGAGGCTTTCTGTACAGCCTCTTCTAGCTGTGGAGGGAGAGAATGTCACATAAACTGTACCCATCCTGTACCCATCCTGTACCCATCCTGTACCCATATTGTACCCATCCTGTACCCATATTGTACCCATACTGTAAAACGTTCATATTTTCCTGAAATCCTGGTTGCTCCTGATTCTGAATCCTCCCCCCCTAGTGTCAGTACAGTGGATAGAACTATTTGAAACTTAGGTAGCTACAATGTGGTCAATTCCAATTCAATATAAATAAAAGTGTAGAATTTACATTGAATTCAATTCGAATTTCAACAATTTTCAAGTAATGGAATTGGAATTGTAAAATACATTCTTTGGAATTTAATTAAAATGTAATATGTGTTTATTTCAAATGCAGTTAAAGGAACGAATAAAATAAAATAAAAACATTGACTGCAAGATTTGTTTTTAAAATCATTTCAACTTGTATTTCTATATTGCCTGAAAGCCGTAGTGAATTGAATTAAAATTGGAATTTGTGGAATTGTTGGCGATAATATTGAATTAGGTAAATTCCAAGAATTGTATTCCCAACATTGGATTTGAAAGGAATTGAATTATCCCTGAATTTAAATACTGACCTGGAATTTGAATTTGAAATGGAATTGAATAAGAATTTAATTAATGGTATGAACCCCAACCCTTGTAGCTACATTATAGGTGTGTAACGTGAACAGTACTGTACCTCAGTCTCCAGTCTGAAGACTGACCTCTCTCTCACACACACACACACACACACACACACACACACACACACACACACACACACACACACACACACACACACACACACACACACACACACACACACACACACACACACACACACACACACACACACACACACACACACACACACACACACACGTATAAGTATAATAATGCAACTGTACCTCAGTCTCCAGTCTGAAGACAGTGTCGCTGAGCTCTGATCTCCTCTTGTCCCGTGTCTCCTTGTCCACCTCTAGATCCTCCAGCTGTCTCTCAGACAGCCACAGCTTCTCGGACAGACCCTGAGCATGGAGCGTCTGCTTCTCTAGCGCCTCCTATAGGGGACATGGTGTAGGACAGACACAGAGGCTGGGGATGAAATGGGACCCTATTCGTTACATAGTGCACTCATTTTGAGCAGGGTCATGGTAGGGAATAGGGTGCCATTTCTGGATGCACACAGGGGCTCACGCAAGCAGAGCAAAAACATAGGCCCAGCTAACTGACTGACTGAGGTCTGTGGTGAAATAGGCCCAGCTAACTGACTGACTGATGTCTGTGGTGGAAGAGGCCCAGCTAACTGACTGACAGGTCTGTGATAGAATAGGCCCAGCTAACTGACTGACAGGTCTGTGATAGAATAGGCCCAGCTAACTGACTGACAGGTCTGTGATAGAATAGGCCCAGCTAACTGACTGTGGTCTGTGGTAGAATAGGCCCAGCTAACTGACTGAGGTCTGTGGTAGAATAGGCCCAGCTAACTGACTGAGGTCTGTGGTGGAATAGGCCCAGCTAACTGACAGGTCTGTGGTGGAATAGGCCCAGCTAACTGACTGAATGAGGTCTGTGGTGGAATAGGCCCAGCTAACTGACTGACTGAGGTCTGTGGTGGAATAGGCCCAGCTAACTGACTGACTGTTGTCTGTGGTAGAATAGGCCCAGCTGACTGAGGTCTGTGGTAGAATAGGCCCAGCTAACTGACTGACTGTTGTCTGTGGTGGAATAGGCCCAGCTGACTGACTGGTCTGTGGTGGAATAGGCCCAGCTAACTGACAGGTCTGTGGTAGAATAGGCCCAGCTAACTGACTGACATAGCTGGGCCTATTCTACCACAGACAACTGACAGGTCTGTGGTAGAATAGGCCCAGATAACTGAGGTCTGTGGTAGAATAGGCCCAGCTAACTGACTGACATAGCTGGGCCTATTCTACCACAGACAACTGACAGGTCTGTGGTGGAATAGGCCCAGCTGACTGACAGGTCTGTGGTAGAATAGGCCCAGCTGACTGACTGTGGTCTGTGGTAGAATAGGCCCAGCTGACTGACTGACAGGTCTGTGGTAGAATAGGCCCAGCTGACTGACTGTGGTCTGTGGTAGAATAGGCCCAGCTGACTGACTGACAGGTCTGTGGTAGAATAGGCCCAGCTAACTGACTGTGGTCTGTGGTAGAATAGGCCCAGCTAACTGACTGAGGTCTGTGGTAGAATAGGCCCAGCTGACTGACTGACAGGTCTGTGGTAGAATAGGCCCAGCTAACTGACTGAGGTCTGTGGTAGAATAGGCCCAGCTAACTGACTGACTGAGGTCTGTGGTGGAATAGGCCCAGCTAACTGACTGAGGTCTGTGGTGGAATAGGCCCAGCTAACTGACTTACAGGTCTGTGGTAGAATAGGCCCAGCTGACTGACAGGTCTGTGGTGGAATAGGCCCAGCTAACTGACTGACAGGTCTGTGGTAGAATAGGCCCAGCTAACTGACAGGTCTGTGGTAGAATCTGATTATGGAGAAGCCTATACTGTACCTCAGCCACCTGTATCTTATTCTTCAGAGACTGCTGCAGGAAGTTGAAGGCATATTCCTGAGTGTTGGCCTCCAACACCTGGGCCCTGGCCTCGGTCAGCTCCGTCTGGAGGAAACATAGATGGGATGAGCTCTCTAGAGACATCCTCCGTGTTTCAACACTTAGATATTAGTGGTTGTGTTTTCTATCTAGAAAGAAATGAAAGTAGGAGCCTTTGTGTTGGAAGATAATCCTTCTATCCAGCTCTATGGCAAGATGAACACGGTGTAGTTTATGTGTAGTCCGGTCCAGACGAACACAGTGTAGTTTATGTGTAGTCTGGTCCAGAGGAACACAGTGTAGTTTATGTGCAGTCCGGTCCAGATGAATACAGTGTAGTTTCTGTGTAGTCCAGTCCAGATGAACACAGTGTAGTTTCTGTGTAGTCTCAGCAAGATGAACACAGTGTAGTTTATGTGTAGTCCGGTCCAGATGAACACAGTGTAGTTTATGTGTAGTCTGGTCCAGATGAACACAGTGTAGTTTCTGTGTAGTCCGGTCCAGATGAACACAGTGTAGTTTCTGTGTAGTCCAGTCCAGATGAACACAGTGTAGTTTATGTGCAGTCCGGTCCAGATGAACACAGTGTAGTTTCTGTGTAGTCCGGTCCAGATGAACACAGTGTAGTTTCTGTGTAGTCTCAGCAAGATGAACACAGTGTAGTTTCTGTGTAGTCCGGTCCAGATGAACACAGTGTAGTTTATGTGCAGTCCGGTCCAGATGAACACAGTGTAGTTTCTGTGTAGTCCGGTCCAGATGAACACAGTGTAGTTTCTGTGTAGTCTCAGGCAGATGAACACCGTGTAGTTTCTGTGTAGTCCGGTCCAGATGAACACAGTGTAGTTTATGTGCAGTCCGGTCCAGATGAACACAGTGTAGTTTCTGTGTAGTCCGGTCCAGATGAACACAGTGTAGTTTCTGTGTAGTCTCAGCAAGACGAACACAGTGTAGTTTCTGTGTAGTCCGGTCCAGATGAACACAGTGTAGTTTCTGTGTAGTCCGGTCCAGATGAACACAGTGTAGTTTCTGTGTAGTCCGGTCCAGATGAACACAGTGTAGTTTCTGTGTAGTCCGGTCCAGATGAACACAGTGTAGTTTCTGTGTAGTCCGGTCCAGATGAACACAGTGTAGTTTCTGTGTAGTCTCAGCAAGATGAACACAGTGTAGTTTCTGTGTAGTCCGGTCCAGATGAACACAGTGTAGTTTCTGTGTAGTCCAGTCCAGATGAACACAGTGTAGTTTCTGTGTAGTCTCAGCAAGATGAACACAGTGTAGTTTCTGTGTAGTCCGGTCCAGATGAACACAGTGTAGTTTCTGTGTAGTCCAGTCCAGATGAACACAGTGTAGTTTCTGTGTAGTCTCAGCAAGATGAACACAGTGTAGTTTCTGTGTAGTCCAGTCCAGATGAACACAGTGTAGTTTCTGTGTAGTCTCAGCAAGATGAACACAGTGTAGTTTCTGTGTAGTCCAGTCCAGATGAACACAGTGTAGTTTCTGTGTAGTCCAGTCCAGATGAACACAGTGTAGTTTCTGTGTAGTCCGGTCCAGATGAACACAGTGTAGTTTCTGTGTAGTCCGGTTCAGATGAACACAGTGTAGTTTCTGTGTAGTCCGGTCCAGATGAACACAGTGTAGTTTATGTGTAGTCTCAGCAAGATGAACACAGTGTAGTTCAGTAGCCTACCTCCATAACTTTGAAGCGTTCCGTCATGGCCGTGTTGTCTCTCTCCAGCTCTACCATCCTCATCTTCATTCTGTTCATCTCCATCTTGGATTGATAAGGAGACAGGACATTACGTTAGCTTCAGGAACCTCTTTACTAGCCTGGGTACCAGTCTGTTTGTGCCATCATCAAATCAAATCAAATCAAATGTATTTATATAGCCCTTCGTACATCAGCTGATATCTCTAAGTGCTGTACAGAAACCCAGCCTAAAACCCTAAAACAGCAAGCAATGCAGATGTAGAAGCACGGTGGCTAGGAAAAACTCCCTAGAAAGGCCAAAACCTAGGAAGAAACCTAGAGAGGAACCAGGCTATGAGGGGTGACCAGTCCTCTTGAGGCTGTGCCGGGTGGAGATTATAACAGAACATGGCCAAGATGTTCAAATGTTCATAAATGACCATCAGGGTCAAATAATAATAATCACAGTAGAAGAAGTGATGACAAGGAGTGGTATCAAGGCACAAACAGACTAGTACCCAGGCAACATCTTTACTGAGATCAAACCAGATATGTTACACAGAGCTTTCTAGGTATTGTAGTCCATCATGCTACACACCTGCAGGGTACTGTTGGTTCTGAGAAGGTCCTCTTTGTTCACCAGCAGGCCTCTCATCTCCAACCTGATCTGGTTCCTCTCCTTGTCCATCTCTACGCTCTCTGCCTCCAGGAACTGGTTCCTCTGTGGAAAGGAGGGGGACACGGAGGATATGAGGGAGGGGAGGGAGGGAGGGAGGGAGAGGGAGGGGGGGGGGGAGAGGGAGGGAGGGAGAGAGGTGAGGGAGGGAGGGAGAGAGGTGAGGGAGGGAGGGAGGGAGGGAGGGAGGGGAGGGGAGGGGGAGGGGGGGGGGAGGGAGGGAGGGAGGGAGGGAGGGAGGGAGGGAGGGTGAGTGAGTGAGTGAGTGACTGATAGAGAGAGTGAGTGAGAGACTGAGAGTGAGTGATTGAGGTGAGTGAGTGACTGAGGTGAGTGAGTGACTGAGGTGAGTGAGTGAGTGAGTGAGTGAATGAGTGACTGAGTGACTGAGTGAGTGAGTGAGAGTGAGTGAGAGAGAGAGTGAGTGACTGAGAGTGAGTGACAGAGTGAGTGAGAGAGAGAGACTTCATACTGCACCTTCTGACAGGCATCCATCTGTCTGGTCAGCTCCTCGATGTAGTCTCTCTTGTTGGGCATAGCAACAGGTGACACTGTGGACCGTATGGGGAGTTGGCTTGGCATTACCTGGAAGAACCAGGTCATACAGATGTACACTGTAGTAGTACCGCTATTAGATATATTATGAGCCTTTATAATGTGTCAAAAGACATACAAATATGTTACTGAGATGGTTGTTATTTAACCCCGTATTATTGCTCCGCCTACTCACCGGCTGGTCCCGCCTCCTGAGAGAGTCAAAGGTTGAGAAGCGAGCACGTGAGGAGGTCGCAGCGGAGGTGAAGGAGAGCACAGGGCTGCTACTTCTGCTGTTGTAGCTGTTGAACAGGTTCAGCTCTGACGTGGCTGGAGACACCTCCTGCATCTAATGGAGAGAGAGAAAAGAAGAGGGGAGGGGAAGGGAGCCAACAGGTGGAGGGGAAGGGAGAGGAAGGGAGAGAACAGGGAGAGGGGGAGGGGAAGGGAGAGAACAGGGAGAGGGGAGGGGAAGGGAAGGGAGAGAACAGGGAGAGGGGAGGGGAAGGGAGAGAACAGGGAGAGGGGAGGGGAAGGGAGAGAACAGGGAGAGGGGAAGGGAGAGAACAGGGAGAGGGGAAGGGAGAGGAAGGGAGAGAACAGGGAGAGGGGGAGGGGAAGGGAAAGAACAGAGAGGGGAGGGGAGGGGAAGGGAGAGGGGAGGGGAAGGGAGAGAACAGGGAGAGGGGAGGGGAAGGGAGAGAACAGGGAGAGGGGAGGGGAAGGGAGAGAACAGGGAGAGGGGAGGGGATGGAGAGAACAGGGAGAGGGGAGGGGAAGGGAGAGAACAGGGAGAGGGGAGGGGATGGAGAGAACAGGGAGAGGGGGAGGGAGAGAACAGGGAGAGGGGAGGGGAAGGGAGAGAACAGGGAGAGGGGAGGGGAAGGGAAGGGAGAGAACAGGGAGAGGGGAGGGGAGAGAACAGGGAGAGGGGAGGGGAGAGAACAGGGAGAGGGGAGGGGAAGGGAGAGAACAGAGAGAGGGGAGGGGAAGGGAGAGAACAGGGAGAGGGGAGGGGAAGGGAGAGAACAGGGAGAGGGGAGGGGATGGAGAGAACAGGGAGAGGGGGAGGGAGAGAACAGGGAGAGGGGAGGGGAAGGGAGAGAACAGGGAGAGGGGAGGGGATGAGCGAACAGGGGGAAGGGAGAGAACAGGGAGAGAACAGGGAGGTGGGAAGGGAGCGAACAGGGAGAGAACAGGGAGGTGGGAAGGGAGCGAACAGGGAGAGGGGAGGGGAGGGGAGAGAACAGGGAGAGGGGAAGGGAAGGGAGAGAACAGGGAGAGGGGAAGGGAAGGGAGAGAACAGGGAGAGGGGAGGGGAAGGGAGAGAACAGGGAGAGGGGAGGGGAAGGGAGAGAACGGGGAGAGGGGAGGGGAAGGGAGAGAACAGGGACAGGGGAAGGGAGAGAACAGGGAGAGGGGAAGGGAAGGGAGAGAACGGGGAGAGGGGAGGGGAAGGGAGAGAACAGGGAGAGGGGAGGGGAGAGAACAGGGAGAGGGGAGATGTATAGAGAAAGGAAAAATAGAAAAAGGTAGTCAAACTGAGGCAAATGGGTTTTACAATAATAGTCATATCCCTTGCAAAGTGTTCATCCCCCTTGGCGTTTTTCCTATTTTGTTGCATTACAACCTGTAATTTAAATGGATTTTTATGTGGATTTCTTGTAATGGACCTATACACAAAATAGTCCAAATTGGCGAAGTGAAATAAAAAAATATCTTGTTTAAAAAAAACTGAAAAGTGGTGCGTGAATATGTATTCACCCCCTTTACTATTAAGCTCCTAAATAAGATCTGGTGCAACCAATTACCTTCAGAAGTCACATAATTGGTTAAAGTAGGTCCACCTGTGTGCAATCTAAGTGTCACATGATCTATCACATGATCTCAGTATATATACACCTGTTCTGAAAGGCCCCAGAGTCTGCAACACCACTAAGCAAGGGGCACCACCACAAAGCAAGGGGCACCACCACAAAGCAAGGGGCACCACCAAGCAAGCAGCACCATGACGACCAAGGAGCTCTCCAAACATATCAGGGACAAAATTATGGAGAAGTACAGATCAGGGTTGGGTTATAAAAAAATATCTGAAACTTTGACCATCCCACGGAGCACCATTAAATCCATTATTTAAAAAATGGAAAGAATATGGCACCACAACAAACCTGCCAAGAGAGGGCCGCCCACCAAAACTCACGGACCGGGCAAGGAGGGCATTAATCAGAGGCAACAAAGAGACCAAAGATAACCCTGAAGGAGCTGCAAAGTTCCACAGCGGAGATTGGAGTATCTGTCCATAGGACCACTTTAAGCAATTCACTCCACAGAGCTGGGCTTTACGGAAGAGTGGCCAGAAAAAAAGCCATTGCTTAAAGACAAAAATAAGCAAAAATGTTTGGTGTTTGCCAAAAGGCATGTGGGAGACTCCCCAAACATATGGAAGAAGGTACTCTGGTCAGATGAGGCTAAAATGTTGCTTTTTGGCCATAAAGGAAAACGATATGTCTGGCGCAAACCCAACAACTCTCATCCCCCCAGTGAACACAATCCCCACAGTGAAGCATGGTGGTGGCAGCATCATGCTGTGAGGATGTTTTTCATCGGCAGGAACTGGGAAACTGGTCAAAATTGAAGGAATGCTGGATGGTGCTAAATACAAGGAAATTCTTGAGGGAAACCTGTTTCAGTCTTCCAGAGATTTGAGACTGGGACGGAGGTTCACCTTCCAGCAGGACAATGACCCTAAGCATACTGCTACAGCAACATTTGAGTGGTTTAAGGGGAACATTTAATTGTCTTGGAATGACCTTGTCAAAGCACAGACCTCAATCCAATTGAGAATCTGTGGTATGACTTAAAGATTGCTGTACACCAGCGGAACCCATCCAACTTGAAGGAGCTGGAGCAGTTTTGCCTTGAAGAATGGGCAAAAATCCCAGTGGATAGATGTGCCAAGCTTATAGAGACATACCCCAAGAGACTTGCAGCTGTAATTGCAGCAAAAGGTGGTTCTACAAAGTATTGACTTTAGGGGGGGGTGAATAGTTATGCACGCTCAAGTTTTCTGTTTTTTTGTCTTATTTCTTGTTTGTTTCGCAAAAAAATATTTTGCATCTTCGAAGTGGTAGGCATGTTGTGTAAATCAAATGATACAAACCCCCCCCAAAATATATTTTAATTCCAGGTTGTAAGGCAACAAAACAGGAAAAATGCAAAAGGGGGGTGAAAACTTTCACAAGCCACTGTACAATAATATCATCCTTCTTTGGACAAACAAGTTATTCGTAAAACATTTGTTTCTGTAGCACATAATCCCCATTTCGCTGAGTTTCTTACCTTTTGCTCTGACATCCGGTTCATGCCAGGGGTGTACTCCATGGAAGCCGCTGTAGCGTAGGGGCTGTTGAACACCCTGGGAGGACTCTCAAAACCTCCCACCTATAGACAACACACAGAAATACGCCATTGATAAAACACATCAATAAAAACATTAAGATTCTAAAAAATGTTGTCTTCGTAATAACATTATTGGTCAATTCCAATATGGATTTTAATATTGATTGTATTGTAAAGCCTGTTGTACACCAGTAGGTGGCGCTGCATCATAAAGGCCAGGTCTAAGGTGGCTCACACCGTGCTCCTACAGTACAGACAGTTGGAGCAGACAGACAGTGGCTGATCTGCTTAAGTCTACAGGCAGCATCTGGTGCTGATCAGTTTAGTTAGAGTAGGTGGACAACATGTCGTTCGTCTGGCCCCCATTCCCCCATCTCGGCTCCTGGTGGTCCTTGGCAAAACTGGCCCCTGTAAGCCCAAGCCCCAGACCTAATACTGTCCCTCAGCCATGTCTGATTCTTCTGGCCCCTAGCAGTACTGGCCCCACCACCACCCCTGAATTAATCCCCTGGCCCCTGCAGGCCCAAGCCTGTTATTGGTCCCCAGCCCTGTGTGATTCCCCTGTCCCCAGTGCCAGCCCTAAGTGACCCCTAGTCCCCAGGCGTTCACCCTGTCCGACATGGTGTCCCAGTCCCGAGAGGCAAGAGACTCCAGGGACCCGCGGTAGTTTGGGCCGAATCTGGAGCTAGCGCTGTCCCAACGGGAACTGTTCTTGGGTTCTCTCCCGTTCCCGTTCTCTCTCCCAGACGTTCCATTTGTATCCCTGGATCCGTTCCCAATCATGTCTCCATCCAGGAACAGCTGATATTTGGGGTTCTGGCGGACTTTGACTGAATTGGAGGGCTCGTTCTCAGACGGGGGACTTTCAGGCTGCTTGTTGGGATCAATGTCTGATTCCTGGAGGAGGAGAATAAGATATTACATGTATGGATGGAGGGATGGAGAGAGAGAGGGGAAGATGGAGACAGAGGGGGAAGAGAGAGAGGAAGAGAGAGAGGAAGAGAGAGAGGGACAGAGGGAAGAGAGAGAGAGAGAGAGAGAGAGAGAGAGACAGAGAGGGGGGGAAGAGAGAGAGAGAGAGAGACAGAAAGAGCAGCACTGCACAGGGAGTGTTTGAAGGTGCCGTATGTTAAGCTGCGAGATCTGAGATGGTATCATGTGCAAATCAACCAGTGAATTACGCTGAACAGACATGCAAGGCTGTGATGTGAACATCAGTGTGGCTTCATCATACAGCAGAGTGGTAACCACATCATTAACAGCCGACAGCTTCTCACACAGAAAAGCAGAAGCCAAGCCGAGTAATCCAACACATGAACTAGCATGCTGCGGTTAGGAACAAGCCATTAGTTTGAGTCGGTACATGGGGGTTAGATGCAAGGGTTCGGGTGCATATATGCAATCATTTTGTCGACACGTGGACAGAATTTTGCGGATGCAATATTGTGTTGATTGCTGTTGTTGTGGACAGACAGACAGACAGGCCATGCTGTGTGATCGTCATGCAGAGCGTGATCGCTGGTGGACGTGGTCTCGGGTTGACAAGCGATCGGTGATTGGTCAGTTCTTGTCCCTATAAAGTAGCCTAGCGGTCTACTTACCCATTCTAGAGTCGGTCATAGAAGCTCTGTGAGAGCCACCCTGGCATCTGTCCCTGGCTCTGTCCCTGGCTCTGTCCCTGGCTCTTCTGGGAGTGACTGTCTGAAGTACTGCTGGGGTGAGAGGAGAATGTCTTCAGCCCCCTCAGGCTGGGTTGGACTGGGTTGAAACTCTCTGTGTGGAGCGGACACTTTAATAGAAGCAACCGGGCTCTGGTTCTCTGGGAATGCCTGGGTTGGACTGGGACGTCTGTATGGTTGTGCTACTGCTGCTGGGAATGCCTGGGTTGGACTGGAACGTCTGTATGGTAGAATTACTGCTGCTGGGAATGCCTGGGTTGGACTGGGACGTCTGTATGGTAGAATTACTGCTGCTGGGAATGCCTGGGTTGGACTGGGACGTCTGTATGTTAGAACGACTGCTCCTGGGAAGGCCTGGGTTGGACTGGGACTGGGAGGTGGACTTGACCACTGTCTTCTCAGTCTCTGTGGTGCCAGTCCTGGCTGTGGACATCCTGACTGGGCTCTGGGTCTGTACTGTGGTACTACTGGGAGTGATTTGGGTTGGACAGGGAGCTCTGATTGGCCAGTACCTCCTCAGTCCTGGCTGTGGACATCCTGATTGGCCGGTTAGTGTCTTCAGGCAGGGGTCCGCTCCTGACGTAACTGGTGAGCCATTCTCCACGGCTGATAAAGGTCCTCTGTTCTCTGAGCCTGAGAACTTGTGAATCAGCTCTTTGACGCTCCCAGAGTGGGTCAGGTACTAGGAGTTAGACAACGTCCCTCTGGTGTAGCCGGTTCCTGTTCACTGAACTCCTGCCTTGCTCTGCAGTCGTGCCAGAGCTGGATACTCCCTGTGTCTCTTTAACAGCAGTGGTTTCATCACAGGCACGTGGGGCTCCGTGGTGAGGTTCCCCCTCGGTACAGATCTAGGATCAGCTTCCCCCTCCCCCAATCCTAACCATAACCATTAGTGGAGGGGCGGGGGGGGGGGATGCAAAAAAAACTGATCCAAGATTAGCGTCAAGGCTCTAGGGGCAACTTCACCCTACTCTCACAGTGGGACAGAGGGTTGGGGCTCGGCATGTAACGATGATGTCTGTCTGAAACCTTTACTCTGCATTAGACTCTTGTTGTTTTCATTAGCTGTTACATTTCATACATCTTCCTTTTAAAGGTCAGTAGCAGGAAGGGTAAAGCCTGGCTGCTTTAATTATAAAATATCCTGTCCGCTAAATCACTCATAGCTGGAATAGGAAAAATACTGACTGATATCACAGATGAAAAATACACAAGAAAAGGCCCTGCTGTGATGAGGCAGGAGTCAACCACTAGCTAGTATCTGATCCAGAACAGAAAAGGCCCTGCTGTGGACTGTGTCTCTCTATCCATCACCCTTCATTCTGAGTCAGTCACCAGAGGTCTTATACCTCCAGGAGACTGTGTCTCTCTCTCCATCACCCTTCATTCTGAGTCAGTCACCAGAGGTCTTATACCTCCAGGAGACTGTGTCTCTCTCTCCATCACCCTTCATTCTGAGTCAGTCACCAGAGGTCTTATACCTCCAGGAGACTATGCTGAGGACACAGTCATGTGGAAGGCTGAGGTTAATGTGCATGGTAGTTTGTCTAATATAATCACATTGTGTTTTCCATGCTTAGGGGGATTAGAGAGTAGAACAGGATCACATTATATAAGCTCTATCTCTGTGTGTGTGTGTGTGTGTAGTGTGTGTAGTGTGTGTGTGTGTGTGTGTGTGTAATTAACGAGATGAGCTGTGGTATTGATGTGTTGAGTTGAACCCAGGCATATGAAAGGAAACGGGCATCAACGCTCTGCGAGGGTTTCAACACACACACACACACACACACACACACACACACACACACACACACACACACACACACACACACACACACACACACACACACACACACACACACACACACACACACACACACACACACACATCACAAAATGGTGTCCCCCTTTTCCAACACCCATAGCAGTGACATTTTGATTTTACATTTAGCCAATGAGTTACTTAGCTTAACCAACTGTCAATTAACAATAAAATAGGCCCAATCACATTACACTAATGCTAACCCTAATTCTACTTATATAAATGAAGTATCCAGCAGCTGCTTTGGCGAGGGACCATGAGGCCTAGGCACTAATCCTCAGCCTGGGTCTCGCCCGGTGGTCTGCATGCTAGCACATACCATAGACTTCCAGTCATTGCGCTATGCGCTAGTTAGCAACTTCTATCAAACTGCACGCAGAGACATAAAAAATGGAATCCCGCAGTTCGTCTGACTCAGGGAAGTAGATTAAGAGTCTCGTTGGCCAAAATCCCAAAGTATCTCTTTAAACTGCATTTTCTTTTTAAATGTTATTATTTTTTTGCCGTGGGAATGAGGAAATCCATGGTTGAGTTAGTAATGTGTTCCTATGAAACAGCGTATGTGTTAATCTATATGGTAAACAGGGGGAAATACTATTTCCATCTAGTCAATTCAGGAAGTAAACTGAAATGAGGAAAATTTGAATTTTCCGTCTACTTCCTGTATTGACTGGATGGAACTAGAATTTATCCCAACCCTGATGGTGACTGAATATCAGTTGGTTTCAAAGGTAAACGAGTTGGACCATATTCACTGGTATAAGGGTACAGTTTGTGTTATGATGATGAAATTCTGCTTGATAATCAATTCAGTCATTCAGGGTGAGTCTGCTTCTTCCAACGCTTGCTTTGATAAACATATTCCCCCCCCCCCCCCCTTTTTTGGTACTGTTTAGGCTTATACTAAAGGTTATTTACAATACACGATTACAATTAATATAAAAACAATATACTAAACATCCATGCGTAAAAATCCACCTTGTCCCAGAACTGTTTTTACCATTTGGAGATACACTTCGTAGCCTGTTCTGTAACTTAATTTATGTTTGTTTTTTCCTTTGTGCATTAGAGCCTAAGTATCTTTATATTTATATATTTCTTTTTTAATTTATTACATTTATACTGTGCATTAATTGTATTTTTGTCACATCCTGATACTTAGATCGTTTGTGTGGTGATTTTTTTTTTTCAGATTCTCTGAATATTTATTTGTTACGCCTGCGGACAGGTGGAGGTTATCGGGACAGTAGCCTATTAAAACCAGTCTTAAATGATTGGATAATAAAAGTAGGCAGTAATGATGAGAGTATAAAACTATTGACTATAAAAGTGTTTTCTGTTCATTTTATACAACTTGTGTCACAAGAGCAAGGCCAAGGCAGGTTAGATTAATTTGCATACAGGGAGGGACCAGAGATTCTGGACGCAGTGGACAGGTAAGAGACACATCAGTTGATTGGTTGACGACAACCACATGTTAAAGATCTACTGACTACGCCTTATTGGCACAGGTGTTTTTCTGTTGCTCATTAGAAAATTAAATAAAAGAGATTTCAGTCTTGGAGGTGTGTTTCCTGACTGATTCCGCATTTGGTTTATGATGAATGTCCCCCCCCCCTAGCCTATTTCTCTTCCTCAAAATCCACAGAATTATTATAAGATAACTCAAGAAATCTGTAAAAAAATATATGTATATGTTTTAGTTGAGCAGTTTGACGTTTAAATAAATAAATTATTATTTACAATGACGGTCGACACCGGCCAAACCCGGACGACGCTGGGCCAATTGTACGCTGCTCCTATGGGACCCCCAATCGCGGGCTGTTGTAATACAGCCTGGAATCGAACAGGGGTCTTTAGTGACGCCTCTAGCACTGAGATGCAGTGCCTTAGACCGCTGCGCCACTCGGGGATAGATAGCCCTTCATTTACACCGTTATGATGCCCGGAGGTTCAAACTCCATTTTAGATGAGACTGACTTTAGGACCAAAAATGATCCCATTTCCACTTCGTAGTCAGTCGTGATACAAGAAGAACTGCATCTGACTCATATTGACGCCACACAGGCCGTTTTCAAAGGGATTTGTTGCTTTTCAACGGCGGTCGCCCTTTAACCCTGGTGTTGTGTTCGTTTCATGTTAATTAATCAGTCGTTCTTTATTAATTCAAGTGTAATCACGGGCTTGAGAGAAACCCCGGGAACACAGACATATGGTTCGGAGTTAGAAATCACGGCCTGACCCAGATCTCGTACTGTAAACCCTGTCTGTCTGTGAACGCACACCGTATGTGTTTTTAGGATGGTGCCGCTAATGCCGTCGCTAATATAATATTCTCACTAATACAGACTCCTCTCTATGATCCACAGTTTCATCCCTGGTTAGGGAATATTGGCCTCTAAACATTAACAACATCTAGCAAAGGCTGTTTTAATTAATCTGTTTTTTTTACAGATGGTTTGTCACGGAGGCCAATGCCGTTGAATATCATCAGGGAAAATCAGTCACGATACCCAGTTAAGTGTGTGTGTGTGTGCGTGTGCGTACGAACGCGCGCTTGTTCGCCTGTGTGTGTTTTGTCAAACAAGCTAAAAGTTGAAAAAATCCTTAAAATGTGAAAAATAATATGCGAAATAATTAACCAATTAGTGATAAATAGTATCGTGGCGTATGACATTGTTTTATACAGGGTGAAACAGTACGGAACATTCAGCTCCTGGCAACCTGCTTGGCAACCTGCTTGGCAACCTGCTTGGCAACCTGCTTGGCAATATGGTGTGTTGTCCTCCTTGTAAATAACATGTCTCAGCCACCAGTGACTACTCTGCTCTGTCCTACTACACTACACCTTTCTTCAGGACTATCTGACGGTGTAAAAGCAACACTACACTCTGAATCGTCCCAAGCAGACAACAACTGCCAGTTAATACAGGTTATTGACAAATAAAACAAAAATATCCGTAATAATTCTGATGTTCAGAATAGACCGTCTTTTTCTCTACACATTTCACGGTCAACCGTATGAACACGAGACCGACAAGAGAGACTGATTCTGTGGATTCTCGTAATTTCATCACCATGAAAAAGCCAGTTGTGATAAGAGACTGTGACAGATGTTTCCATACAACTAGCTGTGTATACGTCTCTGACAGGAAACTGTTCCAGGTGTTTCCATACAGCTAGCTGTGTATACGTCTCTGACAGGAAACTGTTCCAGGTGTTTCCATACAACTAGCTGTGTATACGTCTCTGACAGGAAACTGTTCCAGGTGTTTCCATACAACTAGCTGTGTATACGTCTCTGACAGGAAACTGTTCCAGGTGTTTCCATACAACTAGCTGTGTATACGTCTCTGACAGGAAACTGTTCCAGGTGTTTCCATACAACTAGCTGTGTATACGTCTCTGACAGGAAACTGTTCCAGGTGTTTCCATACAACTAGCTGTGTATACGTCTCTGACAGGAAACTGTTCCAGGAACAGATGAGCAGACAGACGTTCCATACAGCTCACTATACATCTCTAGGGGGAAACTGACAACAGCTGGACCACGCCCAGATTGTACTGCAGCTACCATCCTTTTGTGAATGGTGTATGTACATGCAATGGTTAAAGGACAAGACATTTAACGGCTTATTTGGCTAATAATTTAGATAGCAGTCTGAAGGAAGAATAATGAGGAGAAAGAGAGAGAGAGAGTGAGAGAGAAATAGAGACAGAGAGAGAGAGAGACAGGAGAGAAGAAAACAGGAGAGAGAGAGACAGGAGAGAAGGAGACAGGAGAGAAAGATACAGAAGAGAGAGAGACAGGAGAGAAGGAGACAGGAGAGAAGGAGACAGGAGAGAAAGAGACAAGAGAGAGAGAGAGATAAAGAGGGAAGAAAGAGGGAGAAGAAAGAGAGATTTTAACCGTACCATATTGTTGTCTTGGTGTTCGTGTTCACTTTTCCCTTGCATGTTGTGGTGGGTGACCCTGTAGGAGAAGTCTTGTAGTCTCCTCTCAGTATGTCCTATAGAGAGGTCAGGACCTGCTCCTGAAACCTCCGCCTGTCTGCCTGGGCTGGTCTGTCCCTGCTATCTGCAGCTCCCACCAGGCAAGCAGCAACCACTGGGTTCCACAGAGACAGGCCACAATGTTAGCATACATACACCATTGTTCACACACAAAACCCATGTTAGCATAATAGCTAACACTTTGCCATTGATAACATGGTTACACACTAGAGCCTAGACAATACAAAACTAGACTAGCCATAGTGGAAAAGCCCAACCAACAGGTTACAGTACTCACAGTACAAGCCTCTACGTTGTGGGCCTCTCTGTTGTCTCAACCTCGTTTCTCTGACCCTCCAAGTCACTCGGCTCAGTTCAGGACCGTCTCGACCTCGTTTCTCTGGCCCTCCAAGTCACTCGGCTCAGTTCAGGACCGTCTCGACCTCGTTTCTCTGGCCCTCCAAGTCACTCGGCTCAGTTCAGGACCGTCTCGACCTCGTTTCTCTGGCCCTCCAAGTCACTCGGCTCAGGTGCTCCGGATGTTGTTGAACCTCTTGAACCTCTTGTGAAACACAGAAATGTTTATTGTCATTGTTTCCGCATTAGGCCTTTCTAATGTTGAGACCGGGGACTATGGTAACCTGAGACCGGGGACTATGGTAACGTGAGACCGGGGACTATGGTAACGTGAGACCGGGGACTATGGTAACGTGAGACCGGGGACTATGGTAACGTGAGACCGGGAACTATGGTAACGTGAGACCGGGGACTATGGTAACGTGAGACCGGGGACTATGGTAACGTGAGACCGGGGACTATGGTAACGTGAGACCGGGGACTATGGTAACGTGAGACCGGGGACTATGGTAACGTGAGACCGGGGACTATGGTACCGTGAGACCGGGGACTATGGTAACGTGAGACCGGGGACTATGGTAACGTGAGACCGGGGACTATGGTAACGTGAGACCGGGGACTATGGTAACGTGAGACCGGGGACTATGGTAACGTGAGACCGGGGACTATGGTAACGTGAGACCGGGGACTATGGTAACGTGAGACCGGGGACTATGGTAATGTGAGACCGGGGACTATGGTAACGTGAGACCGGGGATTATGGTAACGTGAGACCGGGGACTATGGTAACGTGAGACCGGGGACTATGGTAATGTGAGACCGGGGACTATGGTAATGTGATACCTGGGACTATGGTAACCTGAGACCGGGGACTATGGTAACGTGAGACCGGGGACTATGGTAATGTGAGACCGGGGACTATGGTAACGTGAGACCGGGGACTATGGTAACGTGAGACCGGGGACTATGGTAACGTGAGACCTGGGACTATGGTAACGTGAGACCGGGGACTATGGTACCGTGAGATCGGGGACTATGGTACCGTGAGACCGGGGACTATGGTACCGTGAGACCGGGGACTATGGTAACTTTCGAGACCGGGGACTATGGTAACTTTCGAGACCGGGGACTATGGTAACGTGAGACCGGGGACTATGGTAACTTTTGAGACCGGGGACTATGGTAACGAGAGACCGGGGACTATGGTAACGAGAGACCGGGGACTATGGTAACGTGAGACTAACACGTACACAAATAGATATCAAGCCTTTTTTCATGATAATCTGTGTTGAGGCTTTGGTTCATTTTTCCTCAGTCAAAGTGACATTTCCTTAAGGACACAGACAGAGAGACAAGGCTGAAGGAAGAACATAAATGAGTGTGTCCCAAAGCAAATACCACAATGTTATCGTAGACATAAAAACTCTAAAACAGTACTCGTCAAGTCAATGATTTAATCATTCATAGCAGAAAGTCGGACTTTTCTCTAAAACACGACTACTACTCAAGATTAAGACATTCGTGTTTTACCATTACACTCTCAACACAATGAGAGGGGAGAAAAAAAACATGGCGTTGTTTGGTAATCTGTCCACTGGAGGGCAGTATTTCATCATCTGCAAACAGTTTATGAAGTGGCACAGAAAGATAGACTCTGACGTTTGGGTTTGAGGGAAGTAACATCCATAATGAAAGTCTTTGATGAAAATAATAATAATAATGACCATATGAAACCTTGGCCACTTTGGCCACAACCGCAGAACATCAGGAAAGCATGGACGTTCAGCGAAAAACACCCACAATGCAACGATGCAGATATATCAAACCACGATGGAGCCAGAACTAAAAACAAGAAAGCATGGACGTTCAGCGAAAAACATCCACAATGCATCCCACAATTGCTTTGATCACTTCATCAGTCGAGATTAAATCAATCAATCAATCAATTTTATTTTATATAGCCCTTCGTACATCAGCTAATATCTCGAAGTGCTGTACAGACACCCAGCCTAAAACCCCAAACAGCTAGTAATGCAGGTGTAGAAGCACGGTGGCTAGGAAAAACTCCCTAGAAAGGCCAAAACAATGCATATCTATCACATGAGCCAAAAGTAAAAACAGGAAAACATGACGAGACTAAAAATATATTTATTTAAGTCAGGAAGTAGCCAATATCCATCCATGAACTGCAGTAATCACATAGAGAAATGGCCAGGGTGGGTATGTGTTCGTCTAGCTGCTAGGCTTTAACACAGGACTCCAGTGATCAGGGCTGAATTCCATGTAGATCTGCTCTGTGTGAGTGTGTGTGTGTGTGTGTGTGTGTGTGTGTGTGTGTGTGTGTGTGTGTGTGTGTGTGTGTGTGTGTGTGTGTGTGTGTGTGTGTGTGTGTGTGTGTGTGTGTGTGTGTGTGTGTGTGTGTGTGTGTGTGTGTGTGTAAATCTGTTGGCATCTGCTGAAGGGATAAACAAAAAGCAGTGAGGACCGTGAACCCTCATTAACCTTTTGTTTATGCGGCGTTGGAAACGAGGTCTACCCAGCATGCAGCAGTGATACACACACACACACACACACACACGCGGCGGGCTCACGCAGAGCTGATCGCCAGCTGTCATGCTCCTCAAACGCTTAGAGAAATAGCACATCATTATAGTGGAGGTATATATGAACACAGATCACACCATCATTATAGGGGAGGTATATATGAACACAGATCACTCCATCATTATAGTGGAGGTATATATGAACACAGATCACACCATCATTATAGTGGAGGTATATACAGTGGGGAGAACAAGTATTTGATACACTGCCGATTTTGCAGGTTTTCCTACTTACAAAGCATGTAGAGGTCTGTAATTTTTATCATAGGTACACTTCAACTGTGAGAGACAAAAAACAAAAACAAAAATCCAGAAAATCACATTGTATGATTTTTAAATAATTAATTTGCATTTTATTGCATGACATAAGTATTTGATCACCTACCAACCAGTAAGAATTCCGGCTCTCACAGACCTGTTAGTTTTTCTTTAAGAAGCCCTCCTGTTCTCCACTCATTACCTGTATTAACTGCACCTGTTTGAACTCGTTACCTGTATAAAAGACACCTGTCCACACACTCAATCAAACAGATTCCAACCTCTCCACAGTGGCCAAGACCAGAGAGCTGTGTAAGGACATCAGGGATAAAATTATAGACCTGCACAAGGCTGGGATGGGCTACAGGACAATAGGCAAGCAGCTTGGTGAGAAGGAAACAACTGTTGGCGCAATTATTAGAAAATGGAAGAAGTTCAAGATGACGGTCAATCACCCTCGGTCTGGGGCTCCATGCAAGATTTCACCTCGTGGGGCATCAATGATCATGAGGAAGGTGAGGGATCAGCCCAGAACTACACGGCAGGACCTGGTCAATGACCTGAAGAGAGCTGGGACCACAGTCTCAAAGAAAACCATTAGTAACACACTACGCCGTCATGGATTAAAATCCTGCAGCGCACGCAAGGTCCCCCTGCTTAAGCCAGTGCATGTCCAGGCCTGTCTGAAGTTTGCCAATGACCATCTGGATGATCCAGAGGAGGAATGGGAGAAGGTCATGTGGTCTGATGAGACAAAAATATAGCTTTTTGGTCTAACTCCACTCGCCGTGTTTGGAGGAAGAAGAAGTATGAGTACAACCCCAAGAACACCATCCCAACCGTGAAGCATGGAGGTGGAAACATCATTCTTTGGGGATGCTTTTCTGCAAAGGGGACAGGACGACTGCACCGTATTGAGGGGAGGATGGATGGGGCCATGTATCGCGAGATCTTGGCCAACAACCTCCTTCCCTCAGTAAGAGCATTGAAGATGGGTCGTGGCTGGGTCTTCCAGCATGACAACGACACGAAACACACAGCCATGGCAACTAAGGAGTGGCTCCGTAAGAAGCATCTCAAGGTCCTGGAGTGGCCTAGCCAGTCTCCAGACCTGAACCCAATAGAAAATCTTTGGAGGGAGCTGAAAGTCCGTATTGCCCAGCGACAGCCCCGAAACCTGAAGGATCTGGAGAAGATCTGTAGGGAGGAGTGGGCCAAAATCCCTGCTGCAGTGTGTGCAAACCTAGTCAAGAACTACAGGAAACGTATGATCTCTGTAATTGCAAACAAAGGTTTCTGTACCAAATATTAAGTTCTGCTTTTCTGATGTATCAAATACTTATGTCATGCAATAAAATGCAAATTAATGACTTAAAAATCATACAATGTGATTTTCTGGATTTTTGTTTTAGATTCCGTCTCTCATAGTTGAAGTGTACCTATGATAAAAATTACAGACCTCTACATGCTTTGTAAGTAGGAAAACCTGCAAAATCGGCAGTGTATCAAATACTTGTTCTCCCCACTGTATGAACACAGATCACTCCATCATTATAGGGGAGGTATATATGAACACAGATCACTCCATCATTATAGTGGAGGTATATATGAACACAGATCACACCATCATTATAGTGGAGGTATATATGAACACAGATCACACCATCGTTGTGAGTGAAAATTGTGCACATTCTTCCAACACTCATAGCTAGCTATATGTCAAATCAAGCGTTCATTGTGTAAAGGTTTTAAAATCCCTGTCAACTGGAATAAATGTATGTTTAAGTACTTTTTAAATGCATTATAATTCATACAATTAATGAACGTATACTATTATGAATGTATCCTGCTATTCTATACTATGTTACTGTTAGCAACCTCCCAACCAAGGCACATTCACGGTGCTGTAACGTGTACATTTAAAGACTGTGTTTTGGTCATTTTTACATCGTAGACATCATTATTTCCATGTCTCATGACGTTTTAATAAGATATACGTTTACATTTTGCTATGATTGTTGCTTTATCCAATAGTTTCTTCAAAATGACCCCATTGGTTATCCATGTATGTAAAATGTGGTTGGTAGCTCGAGGGTTAATAGATATAAACCTCTGTTACTTAAAATGGTGAGTGTTCTTTTTGTAACAACTCTATGTTTAAAGGGATTAATAATGGTATTACAAATGTTAATATTAATGACTTAATGAATAATGGTATTAAATTTAAGCCAGATCTAATTTGTCGTAAGTAGGGACCCTGCAGTTCCAGCATGTTGTATTATGTGTCTGAGTAAGAACAAAAGGCTAACACACAGACATTAGTCTTTCTTCTCCGTGTTAGCTGGCAAGAGGAGCTATCTGATACACACAGACACTAGTCTTTCTTCTCCATGTTAGCTGACAAGAGGACCTATCTGACACACAGACACTAGTCTTTCTTCTCCGTGTTAGCTGGCAAGAGGAGCTATCAGATACACACAGACACTAGTCTTTCTTCTCCGTGTTATCTGGCAAGAGGAGCTATCCGATACACACAAACACTAGTCTTTCTTCCCCATGTTAGCTGGCAAGAGGAGCTATCAGATACACACAGACACTAGTCGTTCTTCTCTGTGTTAGCTGGCAAGAAGAGCTTTCCGATACACAGACACTAGTCTTTCTTCTCCGTGTTAGTTGGCAGAGAAGCCGTCCGATCTACAGACGCTGAGGTCGTATTATTTTATCATGAGCTTTAAATAATGAAACAATGAATAAGGTAGATGAGCTCAGGGCGAGGAGCCGCTTCCAGAGAGACATCAGGTATTGTAACATACTCTGTTTTACGGAATTATGTCTCTCTCTGGATTTACTGTCCTTGTCCATTCAGCCAGAGGGGTTCTCCATCCATTGCGTGGACAGGAAGAAATAACTCTCTCGGAAAAAGAAAGGCGGAGGGGTTTGTTTCATGATTAGCAACTCATGGAATGATTGTGGTAATGTACAGGAACTGAAGGGTTGGCGCCGTACTGGATAGCTGCCGTTTTGCTAGGTCCGACCCATCTTTCCTGTGATTCTTTTGGTGTTTATTTTAATTTTATTTTCACTAAATGTATCCGCTATCATTTCTTATAACTAATAATAACTTTTGAACATCGGATCGGCAGTTACTTACCCCAATTCCAGCTTCAACTTCGACTCATCTGCCCTGGGCTCTTTGTGTAATTCTGACCCAATTTTTGGGGTATGCAAGAGGTAACACTGGCGTTACAGAGTCCTGGCAAGGTTAAGGCGAAAGTAAAAAAACGACCACCTCTTCTCTCCATTCTATTGGCCAAAGATAAAGTCACTTGACAATAAGATGGATGACTTCTGGTCACGGATTTGCTACCAACGGGACTCAATGGGACTGCAATAATCTCTGCTTTTCTGAAAACCTGACTTTCGGACAAGATACCTCCATGGCTATCTGACTCTGTGGATTCTCCATTCACAGGACAGTAGAGTCAGGGTAATCAAGAGGGGGAGGGGTTTGCCTCTTCATCAACAACAAATGGTTATTGTGAGCTGTTGTGTACATTCCACATCAGGACAAGAAATATAACAATATGGCACTTAGCAAACTGTACGAGGCTATAAACAAGCAGGAAAACTTACATCCGGAGGCTGCCTTTCCTGTCGCCGGAGATTTTAAATTCTGCGTCATTAAGACACTTGATGCTCAACTTCCATCGACACGTTTCCTTCACCACTAGGGGGGCGATAAAGTCCTAGACCACTGTTATTCTGCTCCCCAAGCAAGCATTCAAGGCACTCCCTCATCTGCCATTTGGCAAATCAGATCATGACTACGTACTCCTGTTTCCTGTTTGCAAGCAGAAGCTCAAACAGGAAGTGCCCGTGACTCCCTCTGTTGAGAAAGGGTCATCAGAATTTGCTAGCGCTGATTTAGAATATGTTTCTGAGACTCCGCCGATAACATCGAGGAGCTAACCACCTCCGTCACCGGCTTCATATGGAAATGCATCGGCGGCATTGTCCCCCACAGCAAAGGTTCGCTGCTTCCCTAATCAAAATCCCTGGACTAACGCAGAGGTTGACACTAAAATTAAGGACATTGCTACCGTACACAGAGCTATCGCAGACAACCCTGAGGCTATACTAAAGACAGGAACAAGTACAAGAAGTCCCGCTACGACCTCCGCTGAGTCATCAAACGAACAAATCTAAATAGAATCTTCAAAATAACCACCTTTTGCCTTGACAGCTTTGAACACTCTTGGCATTCTCTCAACCAGCTTCACAAGGTAGTCACCTGGAATGTATTTCAATTAACAGGTGTGCGTTGTTAAAAGTTAATTTGTGTAATGTCTTTCCTTCTTGTGTTTGAGCCAATCAGTTCTGTTGTGACAAGGTAGGGATGGCATACAGAAGATAGCACTATTTGGTAAAAGACTAAGTTCATATTATGGCAAGAAACCCTCAAATAAGCAAAGAGAAACAACAGTCCATCATTACTTTAAGACATGAAGGTCCGTCAATATGGAAAATGTCAAGAACTTTGAAAGTTTCTTCAAGTACAATTGCAAAAACCATCAAGCTCTATGATGAAACTGGCTTTCATGAGGACCGCCACAGGAAAGGAAGACCCAGAGTTACCTCTGCTGCAGAGGATAAGTTCATTAGAGTTACCAGCCTCAGAAATTGCAGCCCAAATAAATGCTTCACAGAGTTCATGTAACACATCTAAAAATCAACTGTTCAGAGGAGACTGTGTAAAACAGGCCTTCATGGTCGAATTGCTGCAAAGAAACCACTACTAAAGGACACCAATAAGAAGAAGAGACTTACTTGGGCTAAAAACACAAGCAATGGACATTAGATCGGTGTAAATCTATCCTTTGGTCTGATGAGTCCAAATTTGAGATTTGGTTCCAACCACAGTGTCTTTTTGAGACGCAGAGTAGGTGAACGGATGATCCTTGCATGTGTGGTTCCCACCGTCAAGCACGGAGGAGGAGGTGTGATGGTGTGGGGGTGCTCTGCTGGTGACACTGTCTGTGATTTATTTAGAATTCAAGGCACACTTAACCAGCATGGCTACCACAGCATTCTGCAGTGATACGCCATCCCATCTGCTTTGGGCTTAGTTGGACTGTCATTCATTTTTCAACAGGACAATGACCCAACACACCTCCAGGCTGTGTAAGGGCTAGTTGACCAAGAAGGAGAGTGATGGAGTGCTGCATCATATGACCTGGGCTCCACAATCACCGATCTCAACCCAATTGAGATGGTTTAGGAGGAGTTGGACAGCAGAGAAGGAAAAGCAGACAAGTGCTCAGCATATGTGGGCACTCCTTCAAGACTGTTGGAAAATCATTTCAGGTGAAGCTGGTTGAGAGAATGCCAAGAGTGTGCAAAGCTGTCATCAAAGCAAAGGGTGGCTACTTTGAAGAATTTAAAATATAACATATATTTTGATTTAACACTTTTTTTTGTTACTACATGATTCCATATGTGTTATTTCACAGTTTTGATGTCTTCACTATTATTCTACCATGTAGAAAATAGTGAAAAAAAACTTGAATGAGTAGGTGTGTCCAAACTTGTGACTGGTACTGTATATATTTACACAGTTGAAGTCAGAAGTTTACATACACTTAGGTTGGAGTCATTAAAACTCGTTTTTCAACCACTCCACAAATTTCTTGTTAACAAACTATAGTTTTGGCAAGTCAGTTAGGACATCTACTTTGTGCATGGCACAAGTAATTTTTCCAACAATTGTTTACAGACAGATTATTTCACTTATAATTCACTGTATCACAATTTCAGTGGGTCAGAAGTGTACATACACTATGACTGTGCTTTTAAACAGCTTGGGAAAATCCAGAAAATTATGTCATGGCTTTAGAAGCTTCTGATAGGCTAATTGACATCATTTGAGTCAATTGGAGGTGTACCTGTGGATGTATTTCAAGGTCTTCGTTCAAACTCAATGCCTCTTTGCTTGACATCATGGGAAAATCAAAAGAAATCAGCCAAGACCCCAGAAAAATAATGTACACCTCCACAAGTCTGGTTCATCCTTGGGAGCAATTTCCAAATGCCTGAAGCTACCACGTTCATCTGTACAAACAATAGTACGCAAGTATAAACACCATGGTACCACGCAACCATCATACCGCTCAGGAAGGAGATGCGTTTTGTCTCCTAGAGATTAACGTACTTTGGTACAAAAAGTGCAAATCAATCCTAGAACAACAGCAAAGGACCTTGTGAAGATGCTGGAGGAAACAGGTACAGAAGTATCTATATCCACAGTAAAACGAGTCCTATATTGACATAACCTGAAAGGCCGCTCAGCAAGGAAGAAGCCACTGCTCCAAAATCGCCATTAAAAAGCCAGACAACGGTTTGCAACTGCACATGTGGACAAAGATCGTACTTTTTGGAGAAATGTCCTCTGGTCTGATGAAACAAAAATAGAACTGTTTGGCCATAATGACCATCGTTATGTTTGGAGGAAAAAGTGGGAGGCTTGCAAGCCGAAGAACACCATCCCAACCGTGAAGCACGGGGGTGGCAGTATCATGTTGTGGGGGTGCTTTGCTGCAGGAGGGACTGGTGCACTTCACAAAATAGATGGCATCATGAGGCAGAAAAATTATGTGGATATACTGAAGCAACATCTCAAGACATCAGTCAGGAAGTTAAATCTTGGTCGCAAATGGGTCTTCCAAATAGACAATGACCCCAAGCATACTTCCAAAGTTGTGGCAAAATTGCTTAAGGACAACAAAGTCAAGGTATTGGAGTGGCCATCACAAAGCCCTGACCTCAATCCTATAGAAAATCTGTGGGCAGAACTGAAAAAGTGTGTGCGAGCAAGGAGGCCTACAAACCTGACTCAGTTACAACAGCTCTGTCAGGAGGAATGGGCCAAAATTCACCCAACTTATTGTGGGAAGCTTGTGGAAGGCTACCCGAAACGTTTGACCCAAGTTAATCAATTTAAAGGCAATGCTACCAAATACTAATTGAGTGTATGTAAACTTCTGACCCACTGGGAATGTGATGAAAGAAAGAAAAGCTGAAATAAATCATTCTCTCTACTATTATTCTGACATTTCACATTCTTAAAATAAAGTGGTGATCCTAACTGACCTAAAACAGGGAATTTTTACTAGGATTAAATGTCAGGAATTGTGCAAAACTGATTTTAAATGTATTTGGCTAAGGTGTATGTAAACATCTGACTTCAACTGTATATTCTGTATAAAATATTACTTCACTGCAGCGGTGGTTCTCAAACCTCTCCACGAGAGGGGACCAGACGATTCACAATGTTGTCCTAGCTCTGAACTGGCTCAACTGATTCACCTATTCAAGGGCTTGATGATTAGTCGACAAGTTGAATCAGGTGAGCTCTGGAATAGATAAAATCCTAGGAATGGTGGGGGTTTCCCAAGGAGAGGTTGGAGAACCACTGCACTAGAGTATGATGGCACTGAGACATTGGCACCTTGGCACCACTGAGCCCAGAAGGAAACTGCAGGTTTTCCCAGAACACGATGACACACCCTTGGCTTGAACTGAGCCTACTGATGTGCTTAAACTTGTCCTGTCTGGTACGCGTCGCTCATCCACATCAAGTAAAAGGATAGGACTGCAAAGTTTCCAAATGTAAGAGGACACCCGTGGTATTTTGTGACATATTTGCATAAATCCATTCAGGTGTATTTGGTGGCTTTAGGTGAATGTGTTCTAATGATCTAAAGGCACGCTGTTGCTACTTCCTGTAAACACACAGTCCAGTTCATAGTGAATGATGACAGGCCCTACTTCCTGTAAACACACAGTCCAGTTCAAAGTGAATGATGGCAGGCCCTACTGCCTGTAAACACACAGTCTAGTTCATAGTGAATTATGGCAGGTAGAACTGCCTGTAAACACACAGTCCAGTTCATAGTGAATGATGGCAGGTAGAACTGCCTGTAAACACACAGTTCAGTTCATAGTGAATGATGTCAGGCCCTACTGCCTGTAAACACACAGTCCAGTTCATAGTGAATGATGGCAGGCCTGTGTGGCAAATGGCTTGTTTGCATAATGGCCTACTGTAGCTCTGATTGGCTGTGCTGCACCGGTCTGCGTAGACTCTGGTCCTGGACGAGGCAGGTGTTTTTATTAGGTTTTATTTACTGCAGTGTCTAATAATTGTCTAAACACACGACCGCTTTCCCACTCTATATTGCTATAGATTTGTCACAAATGCCTTAGTGTACGTAATTTTAAGAATGTACGAAAACGTGAAAATAACCATATCTAAGTGCTCACTAGTCAGTTCCACTTTAAAGCAAAGTAAGTGCTTTGAAAATAATTAACATTTAGATTAATCAGCCGCTTTCACGACACCCGTCTGAAAGGCTGTTTGTTCTGTTCTGTTGGCAACTCTGAAGCCCCACCCAGCAGCACATCCACGATCCACATCAGGTGATCAGCAAGTAGAGGGAGGATAGGCTTGGTAAACATGGATCTTCATTGGGTGGTGCAGACCTTGAGTGACCCTGACACCTTTTCCCAAACCTATAATTAAAGAAAATGCTTTGAAAAAACCATTAATAAAGTATCAATCTGAAAAGCTGTTAGTCAGGTTCTGTTCTGTTGGCAGCTCCGAGCCCCACCCAGTGCCATATTCACATCCTGGCACTAGCAGGGTTCGTGTGAATCTACAGGGTGGATCTATTTACTCAATACAGTACTCATCCCAGCAGAGAAGAGTCTGTGGCCACACTGACAGACAAGCAGCAACAGGATAGTGTTTATCTTTGCAATGAAACATGTTGCTGTCATAACATTACATTTAAGTCATTTAGCAGACGCTCTTATCCAGAGCGACTTACAAATTGGAAAGTTCATACATATTCATCCTGGTCCCCCCGTGGGAATTGAACCCACAACCCTGGCGTTGCAAGCGCCATGCTCTACCAACTGAGCCACACAGGACCACATAACACAGAGTACATGTTACACTGCTAAAACCTTAAAGCAGTGAAAACTAGCATTTAATCCAGCCACCACCATCACGTCAGGATACCGTACCTGAAACAATGGACACACAAACAGGTAACAACCTGAGTCAGCTTTACCTGTCCAGAACCAACTGTTATAAGAGTGTGGCTTCACTACAACCCACCACAGCAGGCCAGCATCACATCCAGCTAAAGCTTTGGCAACAAACAACTTAGTTATCTGGTTTTATGTTACCACAAGCAGCTAGTAAAAAAAAAACATACATCACCGCAAACAAATCCTCTTGAACCCTACACCTTCCAGCTATATTATCAGCCAACAATTACAGCTAAAAGAAGAGTGGCGGAGTCATGTCATGTTGTGGTGTCATGGTGTGGTGGTGTGGTGTGGTGGTGTGGTGGTGTCATGGTGTGGTGTCATGGTGTGGTGGTGTCATGGTGTGGCGGTGTCATGGTGTGGTGGTGTCATGGTGTCATGGTGTGGTGGTGTGGTGGTGTCATAGTGTGGTGGTGTCATGGTGTGGTGGTGTCATGGTGTGGTGGTGTCATGGTGTGGTGGTGTCATGGTGTGGTGGTGTCATGGTGTGGTGGTGTCATGGTGTGGTGGTGTCATGGTGTGGTGGTGTCATGTTGGGGTGGTGTCATGGTGTGGTGGTGTCATGGTGTGGTGGTGTCATGGTGTAATTGTGTCATGGTGTGGTGGTGTCATGGTGTGGTGGTGTCATGGTGGTGGTGTTGTCATGGTGTTGTGGTGTCATGGTGTGGTGGTGTCATGGTGTGGTGTCATGTCATGGTGTGGTGGTGTCATGTTGTGGTGGTGCCATGGTGTGGTGGTGTCATGGTGTGGTGGTGTCATGGTGTGGTGGTGTCATGGTGTGGTGGTGTCATGGTGTCATGGTGGTGGTGTTGTCATGGTGTTGTGGCGTCATGGTGTGGTGGTGTCATGGTGTGGTGGTGTCATGGTGTGGTGGTGTCATGGTGGTGGTGTTGTCATGGTGTTGTGGTGTCATGGTGTGGTGGTGTCATGGTGTGGTGGTGTCATGGTGTGGTGGTGTGGTGGTGTCATGGTGTGGAGGTGTCATGGTGTGGTGGTGTCATGGTGGTGGTGTTGTCATGGTGTGGTGGTGTCATGGTGTGGTGGTGTCATGGTGTGGTGGTGTCATGGTGTGGTGGTGTCATGGTGTGGTGGTGTCATGGTGTGGTGGTGTCATGGTGTTGTGGTGTCATGGTGTGGTGGTGTCATGGTGTGGTGGTGTCATGGTGTGGTGGTGTCATGGTGTGGTGGTGTCATGGTGTGGTGGTGTCATGGTGTCATGGTGTCATGGTGTGGTGGTGTCATGGTGTGGTGTGGTGGTGTCATGGTGTGGTGGTGTCATGTTGTGGTGGTGTCATGGTGTGGTGGTGTCATAGTGTGGTGGTGTCATGGTGTGGTGGAGTCATGGTGTGGTGTGGTGGTGTCATGGTGTGGTGGTGTCATGTTGTTGTGGTGTCATGGTGTGGTGGTGTCATGGGGTGGTGTGGTGGTGTCATGGTGGTGTCATGGTATGGTGGTGTCATGGTGTGGTGGTGTCATGGTGTGGTGGTGTCATGGTGTGGTGGTGTAGTGGTGTGGTGGTGTCATGGTGTGGTGGTGTCATGTTGTGGTGGTGTCATGGTGTGGTGGTGTCATGGTGTGGTGGTGTCATGTTGTGGTGGTGTCATGGTGTGGTGGTGTCATGGTGTGGTGGTGTCATGGTGTGGTGGTGTCATGGTGTGGTGGTGTCATGGTGTGGTGGTGTCATGTCATGGTGTGGTGGTGTCATAGTGTGGTGGTGTCATGGTGTGGTGGTGTCATGGTGTGGTGGTGTCATGGTGTGGTGGTGTCATGGTGTGGTGGTGTATTGTTGTGGTGGTGTCATGGTGTGGTGGTGTATTGTTGTGGTGGTGTCATGGTGTGGCGATGTCATGGTGTGGTGGTGTCATGGTGTATTGTTGTGGTGGTGTCATAGTGTGGTGGTGTCATGGTGTATTGTTGTGGTGGTGTCATGGTGTATTGTTGTGGTGGTGTATTGTTGTGGTAGTGTGTCATAGTGTGGTGGTGTCATGGTGTGGTGGTGTATTGTTGTGGTGGTGTCATGGTGTGGTGGTGTCATGGTGTGGTGGTGTCATGGTGTGGCGGTGTCATGGTGTGGTGGTGTCATAGTGTGGTGGTGTCATAGTGTGGTGGTGTCATAGTGTGGGGGTGTCATGGTGTAGTGGTGTCATGGTGTGGTGGTGTCATAGTGTGGTGGTGTCATAGTGTGGTGGTGTCATAGTGTGGTGGTGTCATGGTGTCATGGTGTGGTGGTGTCATAGTGTGGTGGTGTCATGGTGTGGTGGTGTCATAGTGTGGTGGTGTCATAGTGTGGTGGTGTCATGGTGTGGTGGTGTCATAGTGTGGTGGTGTCATGGTGTGGTGGTGTATTGTTGTGGTGGTGTCATGGTGTGGTGGTGTCATAGTGTGGTGGTGTCATAGTGTGGGGGTGTCATGGTGTGGTGGTGTCATGGTGTAGTGGTGTCATGGTGTGGTGGTGTCATGGTGTGGTGATGTCATAGTGTGGTGGTGTCATGTTGTAGTGGTGTCATAGTGTGGTGGTGTCATAGTGTGGGGGTGTCATGGTGTGGTGTCATGGTGTGGTGGTGTCATGGTGTGGTAGTGTCATGGTGTGGTGGTGTCATGGTGTGGTGTGGTGGTGTCATGGTGTGGTGGTGTCATAGTGTGGTGGTGTCATGGTGTGGTGTGGTGGTGTCATGGTGTGGTGGTGTCATGGTGTGGTGGTGTCATGGTGTGGTGTGGTGGTGTCATGGTGTGGTGGTGTCATAGTGTGGTGGTGTCATGGTGTGGTGTGGTGGTGTCATGGTGTGGTGGTGTCATAGTGTGGTGGTGTCATGGTGTAGTGGTGTCATGGTGTGGTGGTGTCATAGTGTGGTGGTGTCATGGTGTGGTGGTGTCATGGTGTGGTGTCATGGTGTGGTGGTGTCATGGTGTGGTGATGTCATGGTGTGGTGGTGTCATGGTGTGGTGATGTCATGGTGTGGTGGTGTCATGTTGTGGTGATGTCATGGTGTGGTGGTGTCATGGTGTGGTGATGTCATGGTGTGGTGGTGTCATGGTGTGGTGTCATGGTGTGGTGGTGTCTTGGTGTGGTGGTGTCATGGTTTGGTGGTGTCATGGTGTGGTGATGTATTGTTGTGGTGGTGTCATGGTGTGGTGGTGTATTGTTGTGGTGGTGTCATGGTGTGGTGGTGTCATAGTGTGGTGGTGTCATGGTGTGGTGGTGTCATGGTGTGGTGGTGTCATGGTGTGGTGTCATGGTGTGGTGGTGTCTTGGTGTGGTGGTGTCATAGTGTGGTGGTGTCATGGTGTGGTGGTGTCATGGTGTGGTGGTGTCATAGTGTGGTGGTGTCATGGTGTGGTGGTGTCATGGTGTGGTGATGTATTTTTGTGGTGGTGTCATGGTGTGGTGTCATGGTGTGGTGGTGTCTTGGTGTGGTGGTGTCATGGTGTGGTGGTGTCATGGTGTGGTGATGTATTGTTGTGGTGGTGTCATGGTGTGGTGGTGTATTGTTGTGGTGGTGTCATGGTGTGGTGGTGTCATAGTGTGGTGGTGTCATGGTGTGGTGGTGTCATAGTGTGGTGGTGTCATGGTGTGGTGGTGTCATGGTGTGGTGGTGTCATGATGTGGTGGTGTCATGGTGTGGTGGTGTCATAGTGTGGTGGTGTCATGGTGTGGTGGTGTCATGGTGTGGTGGTGTCATGTTGTTGTGGTGTATTGTTGTGGTGGTGTATTGTTGTGGTGGTGTCATGGTGTGGTGGTGTCATAGTGTGGTGGTGTCATAGTGTGGTGGTGTCATGGTGTGGTGGTGTCATGGTGTGGTGGTGTCATGGTGTGGTGGTGTATTGTTGTGGTGGTGTCATGGTGTGGTGGTGTCATAGTGTGGTGGTGTCATGGTGTGGTGGTGTCATGGTGTGGTGGTGTCATGGTGTGGTGGTGTCATGGTGTGGTGGTGTCATAGTGTGGTGGTGTCATGGTGTGGTGGTGTCATGGTGTGGTGGTGTCATGGTGTGGTGGTGTCATGGTGTGGTGGTGTCATGGTGTGGTGGTGTCATAGTGTGGTGGTGTCATGGTGTGGTGGTGTCATGGTGTGGTGGTGTCATGGTGTGGTGGTGTCATAGTGTGGTGGTGTCATGGTGTGGTGGTGTCATGGTGTGGTGGTGTCATGTTGTGGTGGTGTATTGTTGTGGTGGTGTCATGTTGTGGTATGTTGAAAAGAAAAGGTATGTTGTGTTGGTTTCTGTCATTTAAGGAGGGTCACGCCAGGTACCTGGTCCCAAACCTAAACTTAGAGAAATATATCAAATGCAGGTAAGTGCTTTGAAAATCATTTACGTTTACATTAATCCTCAGCTTTCAAGTCTGAAAGCTGTTAGTCAGGTTTTGTTCTGATCTATTGGCAGCTCTGAAGCCCCACCCTGCAGCATATCCAGCAGCACATCCACGATAATATAATACAGTGGTATAATACAGTGTTATAATACAGTGGTATAATACAGTGGTATAATACAGTAATATAATACAGTAATATAATACAGTAATATAATACAGTAATATAATACAGTGATATAATACAGTAATATAATACAGTGGTATAATACAGTGGTATAATACAGTAATATAATACAGTGGTATAATACAGTGGTATAATACAGTGGTATAATACAGTGGTATAATACAGTAATATAATACAGTAATATAATACAGTAATATAATACAGTAATATAATACAGTAATATAATACAGTGATATAATACAGTAATATAATACAGTGGTATAATACAGTGGTATAATACAGTAATATAATACAGTGGTATAATACAGTAATATAATACAGTGGTATAATACAGTGGTATAATACAGTGGTATAATACAGTAATATAATACAGTGGTATAATACAGTAATATAATACAGTGGTATAATACAGTGGTATAATACAGTGGTATAATACAGTAATATAATATAGTGGTATAATACAGTAATATAATACAGTGGTATAATACAGTAATATAATACAGTGGTATAATACAGTTGTATAATACAGTGGTATAATACAGTAATATAATACAGTGGTATAATACAGTAATATAATATAGTGGTATAATACAGTGGTATAATACAGTAATATAATACAGTGGTATAATACAGTGATATAATACAGTAATATAATACAGTGGTATAATACAGTGTTATAATACAGTAATATAATATAGTGGTATAATACAGTAATATAATACAGTGGTATAATACAGTGGTATAATACAGTAATATAATATAGTGGTATAATACAGTAATATAATACAGTGGTATAATACAGTGGTATAATACAGTGGTATAATACATTAATATAATACAGTAATATAATACAGTAATATAATACAGTGTTATAATACAGTAATATAATATAGTGGTATAATACAGTAATATAATACAGTGGTATAATACAGTAATATAATACAGTGGTATAATACAGTGATATAATACAGTAATATAATACAGTGGTATAATACTATGGTATAATACAGTAATATAATACAGTGGTATAATACAGTAATATAATACAGTAATATAATATAGTGGTATAATACAGTGGTATAATACTATGGTATAATACAGTAATATAATACAGTGGTATAATACAGTAATATAATACAGTGGTATAATACAGTAATATAATACAGTGGTATAATACAGTAATATAATACAGTGATATAATACAGTGGTATAATACAGTAATATAATACAGTGATATAATACAGTGATATAATACAGTGGTATAATACAGTGATGTAATACAGTAATATAACTTAATATACAGGTAATATAACAACTTACCACAAAATCGTTTTGTTAAAATTTCTCAAAAAAGTTGTGATGACACAAAGGACATTGTTTGTTGAGCCAGAGCAGTGGCAGCTGGGAAAGTGTTGGGGAAATAATTTGATGATTATGTTGTGTTCTTAATGTGAATTACGGGAAGGGGGGAGGGAGGGGCAGTTTCCCCAGGGGGCTAGTTACCCACTAGTACCCGACAATACGAAGGACTCTTTATGCTACTTTTAGATTCATGTGCATTGGCGTGGTTTTATTATTTTTAACACAATAGCTGAATAAATATTAGTGCTTAACTTAAATGTTGCTTATTTTTCTGTCTGTTGTTGAGGGAGCACGCGTTTCCCGGTCGGGGGAAAACGGTTTGAAATGGCACTGCCCTAAGTGAAAACTCGGTGAGACATTGCCTAGGGAGAATAAAGATGAAATCATTTCAAATAGCGTTTCCCAGTTGTGGGTGGATCCCAACCTTACAGACAGACCAGAACAGGTGCAGACAGACCAGAACAGGTGCAGCCAGACCAGACCAGGTGCAGACATACCAGACCAGGTCCAGACAGACCAGACCAGGTCCAGACAGACCAGAACAGGTGCAGACAGACCAGACCAGGTGCAGACAGACCAGACCAGGTCCAGACAGACCAGACCAGGTCCAGACAGACCAGACCAGGTCCAGACAGACCAGAACAGGTGCAGACAGACCAGACCAGGTGCAGACAGACTAGAACAGGTGCAGACAGACCAGAACAGGTGCAGACAGACCAGACCAGGTCCAGACAGACCAAACCAGGTCCAGACAGACCAGACCAGGTGCAGACAGACCAGACCAGGTCCAGACAGACCAGAACAGGTGCAGATAGACCAGACCAGGTGCAGACAGACTAGAACAGGTGCAGACAGACCAGAACAGGTGCAGACAGACCAGACCAGGTGCAGACAGACCAGACCAGGTGCAGACAGACCAGACCAGGTGCAGACAGACCAGACCAGGTGCAGACAGACCAGACCAGGTGCAGACAGACCAGGTGCAGACAGACCAGACCAGGTGCAGACAGACCAGACCAGGTGCAGACAGACCAGACCAGGTGCAGACAGACTAGAACAGGTGCAGACAGACCAGACCAGGTGCAGACAGACCAGACCAGGTGCACCCACAGCCAGACAGACAGGAATGAAGAGAATAGATTGAGATAGATATCCTTCTTCTACAGTGTGTCTGTCTGATGGTAACCAGACCCCTGTTACCCCTCTCTGATGGTAACCAGACCCCTGTTACCCCTCTCTGATGGTAACCAGACCCCTGTTACCCCTCTCTGATGGTAACCAGACCCCTGTTACCCCTCTCTGATGGTAACCAGACCCCTGTTACCCCTCTCTGTAACATGTCTGTCTGATGGTAACCAGACCCCTGTTACCCCTCTCTGATGGTAACCAGACCCCTGTTACCCCTCTCTGATGGTAACCAGACCCCTGTTACCCCTCTCTGATGGTAACCAGACCCCTGTTACCCCTCTCTGATGGTAACCAGACCCCTGTTACCCCTCTCTGATGGTAACCAGACCCCTGTTACCCCTCTCTGTAACAAGTCTGTCTGATGGTAACCAGACCCCTGTTACCCCTCTCTGTAACAAGTCTGTCTGATGGTAACCAGACCCCTGTTACCCCTCTCTGTAACAAGTCTGTCTGATGGTAACCAGACCCCTGTTACCCCTCTCTGTAACAAGTCTGTCTGATGGTAACCAGACCCCTGTTACCCCTCTCTGTAACAAGTCTGTCTGATGGTAACCAGACCCCTGTTACCCCTCTCTGTAACAAGTCTGTCTGATGGTAACCAGACCCCTGTTACCCCTCTCTGTAACAAGTCTGTCTGATGGTAACCAGACCCCTGTTACCCCTCTCTGTAACAAGTCTGTCTGATGGTAACCAGACCCCTGTTACCCCTCTCTGTAACAAGTCTGTCTGATGGTAACCAGACCCCTGTTACCCCTCTCTGTAACAAGTCTGTCTGATGGTAACCAGACCCCTGTTACCCCTCTCTGTAACAAGTCTGTCTGATGGTAACCAGACCCCTGTTACCCCTCTCTGTAACAAGTCTGTCTGATGGTAACCAGACCCCTGTTACCCCTCTCTGTAACAAGTCTGTCTGATGGTAACCAGACCCCTGTTACCCCTCTCTGTAACAAGTCTGTCTGATGGTAACCAGACCCCTGTTACCCCTCTCTGTAACAAGTCTGTCTGATGGTAACCAGACCCCTGTTACCCCTCTCTGATGGTAACCAGACCCCTGTTACCCCTCTCTGATGGTAACCAGACCCCTGTTACCCCTCTCTGTAACATGTCTGTCTGATGGTAACCAGACCCCTGTTACCCCTCTCTGTAACATGTCTGTCTGATGGTAACCAGACCCCTGTTACCCCTCTCTGTAACATGTCTGTCTGATGGTAACCAGACCCCTGTTACCCCTCTCTGTAACATGTCTGTCTGATGGTAACCAAGAGGCCAGTAACCCCAAGACAAGATAGCTCTCAGCCAGGGAAAGTAACATTTGGTTGTCTATCAAGAACAATAATAAAGATACTTGGTATTTACTGTGTGTGTGTGTGTGTGTGTGTGTGTGTGTGTGTGTGTGTGTGTGTGTGTGTGTGTGTGTGTGTGTGTGTGTGTGTGTGTGTGTGTGTGTGTGTGTGTGTGTGTGTGTGTGTGTGTGTGTGTGTGTGTGTGTGTGTGTGTGTGTGTGTGTGTGTGTGTGTGTGTGTGTGTGAGGTTACCTGTTCGTCTAGTGAGACAGTCTTCCAGAGTGCCCTTCAGTAGTTCAGTCAGCTGTACCAGTGAAGGGGGGAAATCCTATTGGCTGATGGAAACACAAGGTCAGAGGTCAGATATACTGGCCCATTGCCAGGGGTTACCATGGACACCAGGGACATTCTTTAAAAATGACAAAAGTTGTGTCAGACAAAGGACACACAAGTAAATTGATTAACTCTATAAACCGGAATGGGGTGCCATTCGAGACAACCCCATTTCAGACACACACATTTCAGACACACACATTTCAGACACCCATTCCAGACACACCTATTTCAGACAGACACATTTCAGACAGACACATTTCACACACACCCATTTCAGACACACCCATGTCACACACACACATTCCAGACACACCCATTTCAGACACACCCATGTCACACACACACATTCCAGACACACCCATTTCAGACACACCTATTTCAGACACACCCATTTCAGACACACCCATTCCAGACACACCCATTTCAGACACACACATTCCAGACACACCCATTTCAGACACACCCATTCCAGACACACCCATTTCAGACACACCCATTTCAGACACACCCATCTCAGACACCCATTTCAGACACACACATTCCAGACACACCCATTTCAGACACACACATTCCAGACACACCCATTTCAGACACACCCATTTCAGACACACCCATTCCAGACACACCCATTTCAGACACACCCATTTCAGACACACACATTCCAGACACACCCATTCCAGACACACCCATTTCAGACACACCCATTCCAGACACACCCATTTCAGACACACCCATTTCAGACACACACATTCCAGACACACCCATTTCAGACACACCCATTTCAGACACACCCATTCCAGACACACCCATTTCAGACACACCCATTTCAGACACACACATTCCAGACATACCCATTTCAGACACACCCATTTCAGACACACATTCCAGACACACCCATTTCAGACACACCCATTTCAGACACACCCATTTCAGACACACCCATTTCAGACACACCCATTTCAGACACACATTCCAGACACACCCATTTTAGACAAACACATTCCAGACACACCCATTTCAGACACACACATTCCAGACACACCCATTTCAGACACACCCATTCCAGACACACCCATTGCAGACACACCCATTCCAGACACACCCATTTCAGACACACCCATTTCAGACACACCCATTTCAGACACACCCATTCCAGACACACCCATTTCAGACACACCCATTTCAGACACACACATTCCAGACACACCCATTTTAGACACACCCATTTTAGACACACACAATCCAGACACACACATTCGTAATGACCGAAGCACAGCAAGGTGTGGATACATATAAAAGTTTGGGACATTAGTCTAAAACCAATCAGGCGTTACTGTCGTTGATGCAGGTATACAAGCAGGACATTTTTTTGACGAGGAACAATGAGGTTTGAAATGTTACAAAGCAACCCAAAAAATTACCTCAAGTAGCAACATGATAATTCATAATAATAGACTAATATTAAATCCAAATCAATGTCATTGACCTTTAGATATCTGTATAGGTCTGGGTTCAGAACTAGGTCCCCATCTTGGAAGAACACAATCCTGTCACGACTTCTACCGAATTTGGCCACTCTCCTTGTTCGGGCGGCGTTCGGCGATCGACGTCACCGGCTATCTAGCCATCGCCTCTCCATTTTTCGTATATCCATTTGTGTTGTCTTGTTTCCATACACACCTGGTTTTCATTTCCCCAATTAAGCTACTTGTATTTAACCCTCTGTTTCCCATCATGTGTTGTGTGTAATTGTTTTCATGTTAGTTTACACGCTCTACTTTTATGTTCCGTTTCTTGAGCGCGTTTGTTTCATATAGTTTCATATAGTTTCATGTAGTTTCATGTAGTTTCATATAGTTTCATATAGTTTCATATAGTTTCATGTAGTTTCATATAGTTTCATATAGTTTCATATAGTTTCATGTAGTTTCATATAGTTTCATGTAGTTTCATATAGTTTCATATAGTTTCATGTAGTTTCATATAGTTTCATATAGTTTCATGTAGTTTCATATAGTTTCATATAGTTTCATGTAGTTTCATATAGTTTCATGTAGTTTCATGTAGTTTCATATAGTTTCATATAGTTTCATATAGTTTCATGTAGTTTCATGTAGTTTCATGTAGTTTCATATAGTTTCATATAGTTTCATGTAGTTTCATGTAGTTTCATATAGTTTCATGTAGTTTCATATAGTTTCATGTAGTTTCATGTAGTTTCATATAGTTTCATATAGTTTCATGTAGTTTCATGTAGTTTCATGTAGTTTCATGTAGTTTCATGTAGTTTCATGTAGTTTCATGTAGTTTCATATAGTTTCATGTAGTTTCATGTAGTTTCATATAGTTTCATATAGTTTCATGTAGTTTCATGTAGTTTCATATAGTTTCATATAGTTTCATATAGTTTCATGTAGTTTCATGTAGTTTCATATAGTTTCATATAGTTTCATGTAGTTTCATATAGTTTCATATAGTTTCATGTAGTTTCATATAGTTTCATGCAGTTTCATATCGTTTCATATCGTTTCATGTAGTTTCATGTAGTTTCATGTATTTTCATGTAGTTTCATATAGTTTCATATAGTTTCATGTAGTTTCATGTAGTTTCATGTAGTTTCATATAGTTTCATGTAGTTTCATATAGTTTCATATAGTTTCATGTAGTTTCATGTAGTTTCATGTAGTTTCATGTAGTTTCATGTAGTTTCATGTAGTTTCATATAGTTTCATATAGTTTCATATAGTTTCATATAGTTTCATATAGTTTCATGTAGTTTCATATAGTTTCATGTAGTTTCATATAGTTTCATGTAGTTTCATATAGTTTCATGTAGTTTCATGTAGTTTCATGTAGTTTCATGTAGTTTCATGTAGTTTCATGTAGTTTCATATAGTTTCATATAGTTTCATGTAGTTTCATATAGTTTCATATAGTTTCATGTAGTTTCATATAGTTTCATATAGTTTCATATAGTTTCATATAGTTTCATATAGTTTCATGTAGTTTCATGTAGTTTCATGTAGTTTCATGTAGTTTCATGTAGTTTCATGTAGTTTCATATAGTTTCATATAGTTTCATATAGTTTCATATAGTTTCATATAGTTTCATGTAGTTTCATATAGTTTCATATAGTTTCATGTAGTTTCATATAGTTTCATATAGTTTCATATAGTTTCATATAGTTTCATATAGTTTCATGTAGTTTCATGTAGTTTCATATAGTTTCATGTAGTTTCATATAGTTTCATATAGTTTCATGTAGTTTCATATAGTTTCATATAGTTTCATATAGTTTCATATAGTTTCATGTAGTTTCATGTAGTTTCATATAGTTTCATGTAGTTTCATGTAGTTTCATATAGTTTCATGTAGTTTCATATAGTTTCATGTAGTTTCATGTAGTTTCATATAGTTTCATGTAGTTTCATGTAGTTTCATGTAGTTTCATATAGTTTCATATAGTTTCATGTAGTTTCATGTAGTTTCATATAGTTTCATGTAGTTTCATGTAGTTTCATATAGTTTCATATAGTTTCATGTAGTTTCATATAGTTTCATATAGTTTCATATAGTTTCATATAGTTTCATGTAGTTTCATGTAGTTTCATGTAGTTTCATGTAGTTTCATATAGTTTCATGTAGTTTCATATAGTTTCATGTAGTTTCATGTAGTTTCATATAGTTTCATGTAGTTTCATGTAGTTTCATATAGTTTCATATAGTTTCATGTAGTTTCATATAGTTTCATATAGTTTCATATAGTTTCATGTAGTTTCATGTAGTTTCATGTAGTTTCATGTAGTTTCATATAGTTTCATGTAGTTTCATGTAGTTTCATGTAGTTTCATATAGTTTCATGTAGTTTCATGTAGTTTCATATAGTTTCATATAGTGCACTCGTTTTCTTGGAACTATAATAAAGTGCGCCTGTTCATTATAATCTGCTCTCCTTCACTTGACTTCGCCTCCAATACACCATCCTGACAAATCTTTGCAATCAATCCACAAAACGTATTTCTAAAACTATTTCATCAGTTGTCACTAGGGGTTTGCAAAGCTACAGGTAACTCACCAACGTTACTGGAATCTTAATTGTTAATATTGGAAATGATAGGTCATCCGTGGCAATCTATGGTAAATGTGGTAATTTATACTTGAATAATCTTTAAAATAATCATAAAAAATAAATAGACCATCAACAGTATGGTAAACTGACCAGACCATCAACAGCATGATAAACTGACCAGACCAGACCATCAACAGTATGGTAAACTGACCAGACCATCAACAGCATGATAAACTGACCAGACCATCAACAGCATGATAAACTGACCAGACCAGACCATCAACAGTATGGTAAACTGACCAGACCATCAACAGTATGGTAAACTGACCAGACCATCAACAGCATGATAAACTGACCAGACCATCAACAGCATGATAAACTGACCAGACCAGACCATCAACAGTATGGTAAACTGACCAGACCATCAACAGTATGGTAAACTGACCAGACCATCAACAGCATGGTAAACTGACCAGACCATCAACAGTATGGTAAACTGACCAGACCAGACCATCAACAGCATGGTAAACTGACCAGACCATCAACAGCATGATAAACTGACCCGACCATCAACAGCATGATAAACTGACCAGACCAGACCATCAACAGTATGGTAAACTGACCAGACCATCAACAGCATGGTAAACTGATCAGACCATCAACAGCATGGTAAACTGACCAGACCATCAACAGCATGGTAAACTGACCAGACCATCAACAGCATGGTAAACTGACCAGACCATCAACAGCATGGTAAACTAACCAGAACATCAACAGCATGGTAACCTGACCAGACCATCAACAGTATGGTAAACTGACCAGACCATCAACAGCATGGTAAACTGACCAGACCATCAACAGCATGGTAAACTAACCAGAACATCAACAGCATGGTAACCTGACCAGACCATCAACAGTATGGTAAACTGACCAGACCATCAACAGCATGGTAAACTAACCAGACCATCAACAGTATGGTAACCTGACCAGACCATCAACAGCATGGTAAACTGACCAGACCATCAACAGAATGGTAACCTGACCAGACCATCAACAGCATAGTAAACTGACCAGACCATCAACAGAATGGTAACCTGACCAGACCATCAACAGTATGGTAACCTGACCAGACCATCAACAGCATGGTAAACTGACCAGACTATCAACAGCATGGTAAACTGACCAGACCATAAACAGCATGGTAAACTAACCTGATCAGACCATCAACAGCATGGTAAACTGACCAGACTATCAACAGCATGGTAAACTGACCAGACCATCAACAGTATGGTAAACTAACCTGATCAGACCATCAACAGCATGGTAAACTGACCAGACCATCAACAGCATGGTAAACTGACCAGACCATCAACAGTATGGTAAACTGACCTGATCAGACCATCAACAGCATGGTAAACTGACCAGACAATCAACAGCATGGTAAAGTAACCAGACCATCAACAGTATGGTAAACTGACCAGACCATCAACAGTATGGTAAACTGACCAGACCATCAACAGTATAGTACACTGATCAGACCATCAACAGTATGGTAAACTGACCAGACCATCAACAGTATGGTAAACTGACCAGACCATCAACAGTATGGTAAACTGACCAGACCATCAACAGTATTGTAAACTGACCAGACCATCAACAGTATGGTAAACTAACCAGACCATCAACAGCATGGTAAACTGATCAGATATATGGATGATTTATAAAGCCAGGCACATTTAACAGTTATTGATTATAGACCTAATTATGTTGGGGTTTCCTTTCTCTTCACCTTTCTTAGACAATTAAGTCAAGGGCTGTTTTCTCATCTGCTAACTCTGCTGCTGCCTCCGGTGCATTGTTCTCAACACCAATATGCTGGTTAACGTGGCTATAATGCACATAGCAACATGTTCTAGGACCATTATCCAATGTGGGAGAAAGTGCATTTGTTATAAAATAGTATTATTTTATTTGTGTTTCACCAAAGTTGTTACATAATATAGCCAAATAGTAGCATAATAATAGCATATTGGAGAGTGTTAGATACTCAGTTAAATACTGTTGTTAGAGGTGCTATCTTTATCAGCATCGTAGAAGCTGATAGTATTTCAACCACATAAAATATACATCCAAGCCAAACGGAAATCTGATCAGAAACATGTTGGGTAAATATAATAGCTTTTTTAAATTCTTTACAACCGATCAAACGGATGTCATTCGGAAAGTTTGCACAGAAAATCTTTCCTGTTTTTTTTTCTTCTTCTCCCCCGGATCCCTAAACGTCTTTGTTCCGTGAAAGAAACAGAGAGAACAGAGAGAACAAAGAGAGCAGAGAGAGCAGAGAGAGCAGAGAGAACAGAGAGAGCAGAGAACAGAGAGAGCAGAGAGAACAGAGAGAGCAGAGAGAGCAGAGAGAGCAGAGAGAACAGAGAGAGCAGAGAGAGCAGAGAGAGTAGAGAGAACAGAGAGAGCAGAGAGAACAGAGAGAACAGAGAGAGCAGAGAGAACAGAGAGAACAGAGAGAGCAGAGAGAGCAGAGAGAGCAGAGAGAACAGAGAGAACAGAGAGAGCAGAGAGAACAGAGAGAACAGAGAGAGCAGAGAGAACAGAGAGAACAGAGAGAGCAGAGAGAGCAGAGAGAACAGAGAGAGCAGAGAGAACAGAGAGAGCAGAGAGAGCAGAGAGAACAGAGAGAGCAGAGAGAGTAGAGAGAACAGAGAGAACAGAGAGAACAGAGAGAACAGAGAGAGCAGAGAGAGCAGAGAGAACAGAGAGAACAGAGAGAGCAGAGAGAACAGAGAGAGTAGAGAGAGCAGAGAGAACAGAGAGAACAGAGAGAGCAGAGAGAGCAGAGAGAACAGAGAGAGCAGAGAGCAGAGAGAACAGAGAGAACAGAGAGAGCAGAGAACAGAGAGAACAGAGAGAGCAGAGAGAGCAGAGAACAGAGAGAACAGAGAGAGCAGAGAGAACAGAGAGAACAGAGAGAGCAGAGAGAACAGAGAGAACAGAGAGAGCAGAGAGAACAGAGAGAACAGAGAGAGCAGAGAACAGAGAGAACAGAGAGAACAGAGAGAACAGAGAGAACAGATAGAACAGAGAGAGCAGAGAGAGCAGACAGAGCAGACAGAGCAGAGAGAACAGAGAGAGCAGAGAGAACAGAGAGAACAGAGAGAACAGAGAGAACAGAGAGAACAGAGAGAGCAGAGAGAACAGAGAGAACAGAGAGAGCAGAGAGAACAGAGAGAACAGAGAGAGCAGAGAACAGAGAGAACAGAGAGAACAGAGAGAACAGAGAGAACAGAGAGAACAGATAGAACAGAGAGAGCAGAGAGAGCAGACAGAGCAGACAGAGCAGAGAGAACAGAGAGAGCAGAGAGAACAGAGAGAACAGAGAGAACAGAGAGAACAGATAGAACAGAGAGAGCAGAGAGAACAGAGAGAGCAGAGAGAGCAGAGAGAGCAGAGAGAGCAGAGAGAACAGAGAGAACTTTACTAATGTCAACTACATTAATGCATTCATTCTATCTATTTTAATATGACATTATTCTGGTGAGCAAGGATTCATTTAGTCTTGAAGAAGAGAAGGTCCATGTATCTAATTACAGACAAGTTGACGAACAAATAGCCTGCAATGTCGGAATGTATAAACATATCTAAATCAGGCAAAAAAAATCCTGCATCCGTCATCTGTGACTTTAGCCTACAGCGCATTTTCTATTTGCGTGTTTGTTGTCAGTTGTGGGCCTCAGATTTTCACTTTGTCACATTTAACCGGGGCAGTTGCAGATGGGTTAATATCAATTGCGGGCGGATGAACAACAGCTGACCCAGACACCATTACTCAGTAGTGTAAAGTACTTAAGTACTTTCTCCCCCTCTATCTCTCTCTCTCTGTCTCTTGCTCCTTCTCTATCTCTGTTTGTCTCTCTATCACACAATCACACACCCTTGCTCCCTCTCTCTCTTCGTCTCTCTCCCACCCCCCCTTTCGCTGTCTCTTTCTCACCCCCCCCCCCCCCCCCCTCTCTCTCATTTGCCCTACTTTAAAGTACTACTTAAGTAAATTTTTGGGGGGTTTCTGTACTTTACTTGAGAATTTATATTTTTGAAAACTTTTACTTTACCTCCACTACAATCGTAAAGAAAATAATGTATTTTTTACTCCATACATTTTTCCTGATACTCAAAAGTACTCGTTACATTCTGAATGCTTAGCAGGGCAGGAACATTTTCCAATTCACACACATCCCTGGTCATCCCTACTGCCTCTGATCCTCGAGGACTCACTAAACACAAATGCTTCTTTTGTAAATTATGTCTGAGTGTTGGAGTGTGCCCCTGGCTATCTGTAAATTTAAAAAACAAGAAAATCATGCTGTCTGGTTTGATTAGTATAAGGAATTAGAAATTATTTATACTTCTACTTTTGATACTTACATGTAAGTAGTATTTAAAACCAAATACTTCTAGACTTTTACTCAAGTAGTATTTTACTGGGTGACTTTCACTTTTACTTGAGTCATTTTCTATTAAGGTATTTTTACTTTTACTCAAGTATAACAATTGGGTTCTTTATCCACCACTGCCACTACTGCAGACAACAGTGATAACTTCCTCACTGAGATGAAGCTACAGTAGGCTGGTCTATAAGCTGGTCTCTGGGCTGTGGTCTCTGGGCTGTGGTCTCTGGGCTGTGGTCTCTGGGTTGTGGGTTGTGGTCTCTGGGTTGTGGTCTCTGGGCTGTGGTCTCTGGTCTCTGGGTTGTGGTCTCTGGGTTGTGGTCTCTGGGCTGTGGTCTCTGGTCTCTGGGCTGTGGTCTCTGGGCTCTGGGTTGTGGTCTCTGGGCTCTGGGTTGTGGTCTCTGGGCCCTGGGTTGTGGTCTCTGGGTTGTGGTCTCTGGGTTGTGGTCTCTGGGTTGTGGTCTCTGGGCTCTGGGTTGTGGTCTCTGGGCTGTGGTCTCTGGGCTGTGGTCTCTGGGTTGTGGGTTGTGGTCTCTGGGTTGTGGTCTCTGGGCTGTGGTCTCTGGGCTCTGGGTTGTGGTCTCTGTGGGTTGTGGTCTCTGGGCTGTGGTCTCTGTGGGTTGTGGTTTCTGTGGGTTGTGGTCTCTGTGGGCTGTGGTCTCTGGTTTCTGGTCTCTGGGTTGTGGTCTCTGTGGGTTGTGGTCTCTGGGCTGTGGTCTCTGTGGGTTGTGGTCTCTGTGGGTTGTGGTTTCTGTGGGTTGTGGTCTCTGTGGGTTGTGGGTTGTGGTCTCTGGGTTGTGGTCTCTGGGCTGTGGTCTCTGGGCTCTGGGTTGTGGTCTCTGGGCTCTGGGTTGTGGTCTCTGTGGGTTGTGGTCTCTGTGGGTTGTGGTCTCTGTGGGTTGTGGTCTCTGGGCTGTGGTCTCTCTGGGCTGTGGTCTCTGGGCTGTGGTCTCTCTGGGCTGTTGTCTCTGGTCTGTGGCCTCTGTGGGCTGTGGTCTCTGGGTTGTGGTCTCTGGTTTCTGGTCTCTGGGTTGTGGTCTCTGTGGGTTGTGGTCTCTGTGGGCTGTGGTCTCTGGTTTCTGGTCTCTAGGTTGTGGTCTCTGTGGGTTGTGGTCTCTGTGGGTTGTGGTCTCTGGGCTGTGGTCTCTGGTTTCTGGGTTGTGGTCTCTCTGGGATGTGGTCTCTGGGCTGTGGTCTCTGGTCTCTGTGGGTTGTGGTCTCTGGTCACTGGGCTGTGGTCCCTGTGGGTTGTGGTCTCTGCGTGTGTGCGTGTGTGTGTGTGTGCGTGTGTGTGTGTGTGCTTGTGTGTATGTATGTGTGGTGTGTGTGTGTGTGTGTGTGTGTGTGTGTGTGTGTGTGTGTGTGTGTGTGTGTGTGTGTGTGTGTGTGTGTGTGTGTGTGTGTGTGTGTGTGTGTGTGTGTGTGCGTGCGCGTGCGTACGTGTGTGTGTGTGTGTTTGTGTGTGTATGTGTGTGTTCCACCCCAATAGTCAAACAACTTCCAAAAACTTCTGAAACCCCACAGTACCTCTTTAAAGAGTATCTTAAATAAATAACAACTGTACTTGTCTTGTCCTTCCTACCACTGACTTTAAGGGAAAATACAGATTAGGATTGTGATGCGTTGTTGCTTCAGCCACCTTAAAGATCAATGCAATAAATCCCTCTGGATAAGAGGTCTTTGCTAAATGACTCAAATGTAAAAGTCATGTCTGGGCAGGGTTTGTCTGCCTGATAGATCAGTTTACCCAGATAACCCCTCTCGACTACAGGGGGGGGGTCGGGGGAGGGTTAAGTGTTCATGTTGATTGTACGAGTCTACGGGTCACAGGTATGGCTGTAAGTCATTTGAAGCTCCCGAGTGCATCTCAGTGCAAGAGGCGTCACTACAGTCCCTGGTTTGATTCCAGGCTGTATCACAGCCGGCCGTGATTGGGAGTCCCATAAGGGCGGCGTACAATTGGCCCCAGCGCCGTCCTGGGTTTGCCCGGTGTAGGCCGTCGTTGTAAATAATAATTAGTTCTTTAACTGACTTGCCTAGTTTAAAATAAATAAATGAAATAGCACTGTAATGTCTGAACCAAGAAAGGCACACAGAGTATGTCCACCAACTAACTCGTCTTTCAGTCCATCAGATGACAGCAGGTCTGGCTGATAGTTGAACAGAACACTCTTCTTCTTCTCTGGCTGACAGTTGACCAGAACACTCTTCTTCTTCTCTGGCTGACAGTTGACCAGAACACTCTTCTTCTTCTCTGGCTGACAGTTGAACAGAACACTCTTCTTCTTCTCTGGCTGACAGTTGACCAGAACACTCTTCTTCTTCTCTGGCTGACAGTTGAACAGAACACTCGTCTTCTTCTCTGGCTGACAGTTGACCAGAACACTCTTCTTCTTCTCTGGCTGACAGTTGACCAGAACACTCTTCTTCTTCTCTGGCTGATAGTTGAACAGAACACTCTTCTTCTTCTCTGGCTGATAGTTGAACAGAACACTCTTCTTCTTCTCTGGCTGACAGTTGACCAGAACACTCTTCTTCTTCTCTGGCTGATAGTTGAACAGAACACTTTTCTTCTTCTCTGGCTGATAGTTGAACAGAACACTCTTCTTCTTCTCTGGCTGACAGTTGACCAGAACACTCTTCTTCTTCTCTGGCTGATAGTTGAACAGAACACTCGTCTTCTTCTCTGGCTGATAGTTGAACAGAACACTCTTCTTCTTCTCTGGCTGATAGTTGAACAGAACACTCTTCTTCTTCTCTGGCTGATAGTTGAACAGAACACTCTTCTTCTTCTCTGGCTGACAGTTGACCAGAACACTCTTCTTCTTCTCTGGCTGATAGTTGAACAGAACACTTTTCTTCTTCTCTGGCTGATAGTTGAACAGAACACTCTTCTTCTTCTCTGGCTGATAGTTGAACAGAACACTTTTCTTCTTCTCTGGCTGATAGTTGAACAGAACACTCTTCTTCTTCTCTGGCTGACAGTTGACCAGAACACTCTTCTTCTTCTCTGGCTGATAGTTGAACAGAACACTCGTCTTCTTCTCTGGCTGATAGTTGAACAGAACACTCTTCTTCTTCTCTGGCTGATAGTTGAACAGAACACTCTTCTTCTTCTCTGGCTGATAGTTGAACAGAACACTTTTCTTCTTCTCTGGCTGATAGTTGACCAGAACACTCTTCTTCTTCTCTGGCTGATAGTTGAACAGAACACTTTTCTTCTTCTCTGGCTGATAGTTGAACAGAACACTCTTCTTCTTCTCTGGCTGATAGTTGACCAGAACACTCTTCTTCTTCTCTGGCTGATAGTTGAACAGAACACTTTTTTTCTTCTCTGGCTGATAGTTGAACAGAACACTCTTCTTCTTCTCTGGCTGACAGTTGACCAGAACACTCTTCTTCTTCTCTGGCTGATAGTTGAACAGAACACTCGTCTTCTTCTCTGGCTGATAGTTGAACAGAACACTCTTCTTCTTCTCTGGCTGATAGTTGAACAGAACACTTTTCTTCTTCTCTGGCTGATAGTTGAACAGAACACTCTTCTTCTTCTCTGGCTGACAGTTGACCAGAACACTCTTCTTCTTCTCTGGCTGACAGTTGAACAGAACACTCTTCTTCTTCTCTGGCTGACAGTTGAACAGAACACTCTTCTTCTTCTCTGGCTGATAGTTGAACAGAACACTCTTCTTCTTCTCTGGCTGACAGTTGAACAGAACACTCTTCTTCTTCTCTGGCTGACAGTTGAACAGCACACTCTTCTTCTTCTCTGTCTAGTTGAGTTGGTTGAGCAGCCACAGACAGAGGACCAATCAGCCAGTTGTCAGTCAATACTATAGAGCCAGCCCTGGCCACTTGTCACCATGTTTTTGTAGCCCTCAACTAGTTCCTGTTTAGAGCCAGGCCTGCTATCAGCATACTATGAAAGGGCCAGGGTTCAGACCAGAACAGTACAAGGTGTGTCAGGGTAGGGCAGGTTGGCTGTCTCACTGTGGTGGCGCTTGGCCAAGGCATGCCCTGCCATGTTCTCGTTTCTCCATGCTAGCTTTGTGTGTGTGTGTGTGTGTGTGTGTGTGTGTGTGTGTGTGTGTGTGTGTGTGTGTGTGTGTGTGTGTGTGTGTGTGTGTGTGTGTGTGTGTGTGTGTGTGTGTGTGTGTGTGTGTGTGTGTGTGTGTGTGTGTGTGTGTGTGTGTGTGTGTGTGTGTGCTGTTCTGCTGGGTGGGACAGCACACGGTCTGACAGAGGTAGGCCTTTCTAGCTGCTGAGTTCTTGATTGCAAAATACCAAAATCTATCAATTTGAATAGCCTCCCTCTCATCTCTCCCCTCTCCCCTTTCTACTCAATTACATTTACATTTAGGGGCTTTATTTAACGGGAGACATATGTTTACATTGCCAAAGCAAGTGAAGTAGATTATAAAAAAAGTTAAATAAACATTTAGAATCACAAAAGTTCCAAAAGAATAAAGACATTTCAAAAGTCATATTATGTGTAAATAGTTAAAGTACAAAAGGGGAAAATAAATAAACATAAATATGGGTTGTATTTACAATGGTGTTTGTTCTTCACTGGTTGACCTTTTCTTGTGGCAACAGGTCACAAATCTTGCTGCTGTGATGTCACACTGTGGTATTTCACCCAGTAGATATGGGAGTTTATCAAAATTGGATTTGTTTGTGAATTATTTGTGGGTCTGTGTAATCTGAGGGAAATATGTGTCTCTAATATGGTCATACATTGGGAAGGAGGTTAGGAAGTGCAGCTCAGTTTCCACCTCATTTTGTGGGCAGTGTGCACATAGCCTGTCTTCTCTTGAGAGCCAGGTCTGCCTATGGCGACCTTTCTCAATAGCAAGGCTATGCTCACTGAGTCTGTACATAGTCAAAGCTTTCCTTAATGTTGGATCAGTCACAGAGGTCAGGTATTCTGCCACTGTGTACTCTCTGTTTAGGGAAAAATAGCATTCTAGTTTGCTCTGTTTTTTTGTTAATTCTTTCCAATGTGTCAAGTAATTATCTTTTTATTTTCTCATGATTTGCTTGGGTCTAATTGTGTTGCTGTCCTGAGGCTCTGTGGGGTGTGTTTGTGTTTGTGAACAGAGCCCTAGGACCAGCTTGCTTAGGGGACTCTTCTCCAGGTTCATCTCTCTGTAGGTGATGGCTTTGTTATGGAAGGTTAAGGAATCGCTTCCTTTTAGTGGTTGTAGAATTTAACGTCTCTTTTCTGGATTTTGATAATTAGTGGGTATCGGCCTAATTCTGCTCTGCATGCATTATTTGGTGTTTTACGTTGTACATAGAGGATATTTTTGCAGAATTCTCTATTTGGTGTTTGTCCCATTTTGTGAATTCTTGGTTGGTGAGCCAGACCTCACAACCGTAAAGGGCAATGGGTTCTATAACTGATTCAAGTACTTTTAGCCAGATCCTAATTGGTATGTTGAAATTTATGTTCCTTTTGATGGCATAGAAGGCCCTTCTTGCCTTGTATCTCAGATCGTTCAGAGCTTTGTGGAAGTTACCTGTGGCGCTGATGTTTAGTCCGAGGTATGCATCGTTTTTTTGAGTGCTCTAGGGCAATGGTGTCTAGATGGAATCTGTGGACCTGGCAACTGGGACCTTTTTTGGGAACACCATTATTTTTGGTCTTACTGAGATTTACTGTCAGGGCCCAGGTCTGACATAATCTGTGCAGAAGATCTAGGTGCTGCTGTAGGCCCTCCTTGGTTGGGGACGGAAGCACCAAATCAGATCAGCAAACAGTAGACATTTGACTTCAGATTCCAGTCTCACCTCTCCCCTCTCTACTCTCCCCTTCTCCCGTCTGCGTCACAAACCCATCTCAGCATTTGAACCTGAAACCTACTTCCTCTTTTTCAAGAGCCCAAAAAATATATTGATTTTCTATCTGTGGAGAAGCATCACAGTTGATGTCTCTTCTAACGACTGATCATTTATTACACTGGTAAGACACTTTTACACAACACAGGCCCATCTGGGTCAGCGTAGTGCACTACGTAGGGTATAGGGTGACATTATGGATGCATTAAAAATCCATCATAAAAGAGTCAGATACACGGAACAGTTGCCAACAACTCTGCACCAGCTCTAATCGGTCTAATCGGTCCATCGATTCAGTAAACTATTCCAGGGTGTAGATATACCCTTTAGCTTGACCCTTTAGCTTGCCCCTCATAGCTTGCCCCTCATAGCTTGCCCCTCATAGCTTGCCCCTTTAGCTTGACCCTTTAGCTTGCCCCTCATAGCTCGCCCCTCATAGCTCGCCCCTCATAGCTCGCCCCTCATAGCTCGCCCCTCATAGCTTGCCCCTTTAGCTTGACCCTTTAGCTTGCCCCTCATAGCTCGCCCCTCATAGCTCGCCCCTCATAGCTCGCCCCTCATAGCTCGCCCCTCATAGCTTGCCCCTCATAGTTTGCCCCTCATAGCTCGCCCCTCATAGCTCGCCCCTCATAGCTCGCCCCTCATAGCTCGTCCCTCATAGCTCGTCCCTCATAGCTCGTCCCTCATAGCTCGTCCCTCATAGCTCGCCCCTCATAGCTCGCCCCTCATAGCTCGTCCCTCATAGCTCGTCCCTCATAGCTCGTCCCTCATAGCTCGCCCCTCATAGCTCGCCCCTCATAGCTCGCTCCTCATAGCTCGCCCCTCATAGCTCGCCCCCCATAGCTCGCCCCTCATAGCTCGCCCCTCATATCTTGCCCCTCATAGCTCGCTCCTCATAGCTCGCCCCTCATAAAACGTTATCAGAACCGTGATGAGCTTGGAATGTGGAAGTTGGTCTTTACGACAGTGATATCTGAAAACAGGAAGCACATGCAAGCAAAAAAAGTCACAATGACTTCCCTTTCCATAAAAGGTACTTTTGTACCATGAAAAACGTAGTAGATGAAACGTGTTTGGGACTGAGTGCTGTAACTAGCAGTCTGTCATTGTGTGAAGTCAGTCTCTAGTCAGTCACCTTTCATCACTAACCTCAGTCGTTCTTTCAGGTAGTTTTCAGTCTTCAGTGTTTAAGGGATGATTAACTATGATCGGCTATGAAAAGCCAACTGACATTTACTCCTGAGGTGCTGACTTGCTGCACCCTCGACAAATACTGTGATTATTATTATCTGACCATGCTGGTCATTTATGAACATTTGAACATCTTGGCCATGTTCTGTTATAATCTCCACCCGGCACAGCCAGAAGAGGACTGGCCACCCCTCATAGCCTGGTTCCTCTCTAGGTTTCTTCCTAGGTTTTGGCCTTTCTAGGGAGTTTTTCCTAGCCACCGTGCTTCTACATCTGCATTGCTTGCTGTTTTAGGGTTTAAGGCTGGGTTTCTGTACAGCACTTTGAGATATCAGCTGATGTAAGAAGGGCTATATAAATACATTTGATTTGATTTGATTAACTAACAGTACGTTTAAAAAGGACCCTCAGGTTAACAATGTGTCTTTTTTGTTTGGCTAATGAACTAAAACAGTGTCCTCCTACCTTTTTATGTTGATCTTTAACATACACTGTAAATACTTTGGATGGGTATGGAACAGGAAGGAGAGAGAGAGAGAGTGAAAGACCCAGGATAACCTCCGGTCTAACACGGTAGAGAGATCACCACTAAAACCACGACAGCTTTAAAACTATTATAGCACAGACTAAAACCACAGTACATTTTTGTCTGTCTGTCTGTCTGGTAGGTAGGTAGTTTACAGTCATTCTTCCAAGACTGTAATTTCTACGAAAGACGACATTGTAATCTACGGTATGTAGACTTTAAAATAAAATGTCAAGGTTTTTCCGATTGAGCCGACATACGTTCACCTTGAATACAATCTCTGTGACCACGGGAACGTTGCTATGGATTGAATAGACAGGACTTTTGCAGCGTAACATCTTGTAAAACAAATATACACGCCCAGAAAGAATATGACACTTTTTAAACATATTCTGATAAGCGAGAATAGGTCACGTTCAAGTATTTTATAAATTCTTAGAATGTTTGGTAATTACGTATACTAAGGTGAAAATTCTATAGCAATATAGAGTGGGAAAGCGGCCGTGTGTTTGGACAATTAATAGACACTGCAGTAAATAAAACCTAATAAAAACACCTGTCTCGTCCAGGACCAGAGTCTACGCAGACCGGTGCAGCACAGCCAATCAGAGCTACAGTAGGCCATTATGCAAACAAGCCATTTGCCACACAGGCCTGCCATCATTCACTTTGAACTGGACTGTGTGTTTACAGGAAGTAGGACCTGCCATCATTCACTATGAACTGGACTGTGTGTTTACAGGCAGTAGGGCCTGTCATCATTCACTATGAACTGGACTGTGTGTTTACAGGCAGTAGGGCCTGTCATCATTCACTATGAACTGGACTGTGTGTTTACAGGCAGTAGGACCTGTCATCATTCACTTTGAACTGGACTGTGTGTTTACAGGCAGTAGGACCTGTCATCATTCACTATGAACTGGACTGTGTGTTTACAGGCAGTAGGACCTGTCATCATTCACTTTGAACTGGACTGTGTGTTTACAGGCAGTAGGGCCTGTCATCATTCACTTTGAACTGGACTGTGTGTTTACAGGCAGTAGGGCCTGTCATCATTCACTATGAACTGGACTGTGTGTTTACAGGAAGTACAGCCTGTCATCATTCACTATGAACTGGACTGTGTGTTTACAGGAAGTAGCAACAGCGTGACTTTAGATCATTAGAACACATTCGCTAAAAGCCACAATAAACACCTGAATGTATTTCTGTAAGTATGTAAATACTACTGGAGTCCTCTTACATTTGGGAACCTTACAATCCTATTGATCAAACAACCATGAAAAGGTAGGCTCTCTCTCTCTCAGTTATACACATCAACAACCATGAAAAGGTAGACTCTCTCTCTCCCTCAGTTATGCACATCAACAACCATGAAAAGGTAGACTCTGTCTCTCTCTCAGTTATACACATCAACAACCATGAAAAGGTAGACTCTGTCTCTCTCTCAGTTATACACATCAACAACCATGAAAAGGTAGACTCTCTCTCTCCCTCAGTTATACACATCAACAACCATGAAAAGGTAGGCTCTCTCTCAGTTATACACATCAACAACCATGAAAAGGTAGGCTCTCTCTCTCTCAGTTATACACATCAACAACCATGAAAAGGTAGACTCTCTCGCTCCCTCAGTTATACACATCAACAACCATGAAAAGGTAGTCTCTCTCTCTCCCTCAGTTATACACATCAACAACCATGAAAAGGTAGTCTCTCTCTCTCTCAGTTATACACATCAACAACCATGAAAAGGTAGTCTCTCTCTCTCTCAGTTATACACATCAACAACCATGAAAAGGTAGTCTCTCTCTCTCCCTCAGTTATACACATCAACAACCATGAAAAGGTAGTCTCTCGCTCCCTCAGTTATACACATCAACAACCATGAAAAGGTAGTCTCTCTCTCTCCCTCAGTTATACACATCAACAACCATGAAAAGGTAGTCTCTCTCTCTCCCTCAGTTATACACGTCAACAACCATGAAAAGGTAGGCTCTCTCCCTCAGTTATACACATCAACAACCATGAAAAGGTAGGCTCTCTCTCTCTCAGTTATACACATCAACAACAAGATCAACAACTAATACTCTGACCATTTTAATCGCCCTAGCAGAGCTGGTTAGGCTGTTTTCATGTTATAAAGAGAATTTGTGACTAACTATTACATTATTTACTGACACTGGTCATATTCAACGGGTGTTGAGGATATGTAAATTTAGCAGATGTTGCACGTTCGTAAATTCATCAGTTATTCTACACTCTGGCACACTCAGACGAGAGTCTGTCAGTCAGTGCTGCAGTGGTGCATTATTATACAGTCAGTCAGTACTGCATTATTATACAGTCAGTCAGTACTACATTATTATACAGTCAGTCAGTTCTACATTATTATACAGTCAGTCAGTACTACATTATTATACAGTCAGTCAGTCAGTACTACATTGTTATACAGTCAGTCAGTACTGCATTATTATACAGTCAGTCAGTACTACATTATTATACAGTCAGTCAGTACTACATTATTATACAGTCAGTCAGTTCTACATTATTATACAGTCAGTCAGTACTACATTATTATACAGTCAGTCAGTACTACATTATTATACAGTCAGTCAGTACTGCATTATTATACAGTCAGTCAGTACTACATTATTATACAGTCAGTCAGTACTGCATTATTATACAGTCAGTCAGTCAGTACTACATTATTATTCAGTCAGTCAGTCAGTGCTACATTATTATACAGTCAGTCAGTCAGTGCTACATTATTATACAGTCAGTCAGTACTACATTATTATACAGTCAGTCAGTCAGTGCTACATTATTATACAGTCAGTCAGTCAGTACTACATTATTATACAGTCAGTCAGTACTACATTATTATACAGTCAGTCAGTACTACATTATTATACAGTCAGTCAGTACTGCATTATTATACAGTCAGTCAGTCAGTACTACATTATTATACAGTCAGTCAGTACTACATTATTATACAGTCAGTCAGTACTACATTATTATACAGTCAGTCAGTACTGCATTATTATACAGTCAGTCAGGGCTACATTATTATACAGTCAGTCAGTGCTACATTATTATACAGTCAGTCAGTACTACATTATTATACAGTCAGTCAGTACTACATTATTATACAGTCAGTCAGTTCTACATTATTATACAGTCAGTGCTACATTACTATACAGTCAGTCAGTTCTACATTATTATACAGTCAGTCAGTTCTACATTATTATACAGTCAGTCAGTGCTAAATTATTATACAGTCAGTCAGTTCTACATTATTATACAGTCAGTCAGTACTACATTATTATACAATCAGTCAGTCAGTACTACATTATTATACAGTCAGTCAGTACTACATTATTATACAATCAGTCAGTCAGTACTACATTATTATACAGTCAGTCAGTTCTACAGTATTATACAGTCAGTCAGTGCTACATTATTATACAGTCAGTCAGTACTACATTATTATACAGTCAAAGGAAAAACACAATATAATGCATGCAGAGCAGAATTAAGCCGAACCTACCATAACAAAGCCATCACCTACAGAGAGATGAAGGGTGGAGGGTGAAGGGTAGGATGGAGGGTAGGGTTAGGGTGGAAATGGGGTGGAGGGTAGGGGTAGGGTGGAAGTGGGGTGGAGGGTAGGGGTAGGGTGGAGGATAGGGGGAGATCAACAATGTTGTTGTCACGGAAGAAGTTGACGAAGTTTTGAAATCAGTGGAATGCCCGGCGGAAGATGAGTATGATAGCTAAGTAGACAGAGAATATTCTTCCGTTTGATTGCAAATATGCGGACTGAGTCGAAAAGAGAATACACAGAAGGGAGAGTCTAGCTACATTTTCAGATTCTATACGTTTCTAATTTAGTCAGAAAGTTGTTTTCATTGCACGTTAATGCGTATTGTTAGCTAGCTAGCTAACGTTAGCTGGCTGGCTAGCTAGCTAACGTTACGTGTATGATATGGGTAGTAATATTATTTTTTATCTCAGAGCCATTTGCATTGCTAGTTATAGCCTAATCGAACCTAGTTGGTTAGCCTTAGCTACCTGTAGTTTCATGCAGGTTAGTAACGTTATGAGTTGGGATTACGGTTAATTGTTTAGCTAGCTAGCTACGTGTCTAAACTAAAGACTCCACTATGCAAGTAACCATTTCACTGTACCGTTTACCTTCTGTATTCTGTGCTTGTGACAAATAAACGTTGATTTTATTTGATATAGTTTGTGAATACCAGAGACGGTAATGTGAAGACATGACCTGCACCAAAGTCAAATTAGGATATAACGTTATGTCAACGAGACAGTGTCCGAGTTCTAAAAATTCTCCGGTAGAATGCCCTGCTTTTATTTCGTCACACTCCCAACCTTAAGCTATTTTCTGTAATTAGCTAGACATTAACTTGTAACTAATGATCTTGTTGTGAATTTATTTTCCTGTAATAATGAATACAAACTAGCTAAAGTTAAGACATTGTCAGCTGTATGATATGGTCATTATTTGAACTGGCAAGCCAGCTAACTTAAAGCTAGAAAGGAACCAAAACATTGTTTAGAAACTTGCTTTTAGTTGCCTGGTTTGCTAGATTGACATATACTAAGTTTATTTTTAAACAGATGGGTTTATTGGTGTTAAAATACACCAGTAATGCTATTTTAGACCACTAGGCCGCTGATGTCATGCAGCCTGTCGTTTTTCTGTTTATACTCTTTCGTAACGACAACGACAAGTGTGATGTCGAACGACAACAGAACATTCAAGAGCCATTTTCACCTTACCACCCTCTTTGTCATGCACAGATAATCATACAGCCTTTAAGTGTGTAGGGTGCTCTCCCATTGGCTGTAGTGTTTATGTCTTATCAGTAGCCAATGTCCACTGCCGTGACAGGGAGTGGTTTATCAGTTTATCAGTTTATCAACATTCAAAGCAGAATTACTCCATTTAATTGGTGACAGATTTTCATGCAAATATTATAGAATCTGCATAAAGACAATATTCATATTTTCCCACAAGTGTGTTTCCACCAAACATACTTGTTGCAGACTTTTTTTTTTAAATCAGTCCTTTAAGTTATCATGTCTCGAATAAAAATAGAAAGTTCAATGTGTTTCCATCGTATTTCCATCTCTACCGATGGTTTTGTCACAGGCCTACTCTGGTCGTGACAGGTGAGGTCTAGACAACAGCTGGTAGAGACAGTGCAGGTAGGCTAGTCTACATGATGACATTATGGATAAGAGAGAGAATGGTTTTATTTGTCAAAACGGCAGTCAAGCATCGATCATCACGTCACCAGAATAAGACCCTCCATATTTATTGGAAAGGAGCATCAAGATCACTGCATTTTCACCACCCTGTGAAGTTCATCATTTATTTAATCTGTAGCCTAATAAACTGCATGGTTTCCCCGAGTCCTAGTGGGAGTATATCATGGTGTGACTCCAAGTTTACTTAGATATGATGGTTACTATATCAATATTTGCACATAAAGACATTTCCACTGCCATTTCTCACAGAATGAATGTTACTGACACAAAAAAAGATCACAAACAAATGATCTGTCTGCATTTATAAAATTATACGGAAACATATATATTTTTTAATACGGTATGACTTCACTTGCATAAAAAACTGTGGAAAGAAACATGGCCACTGAGTTACTCAATTAGCCGATGTGTCACGATCGTCGTAAAGATGAGACCAAGGCACATAGAGTTCCACATCATTTTAATAAAGAGAAACTCACTAAACAAAACAACAAAAGCACAAATGAAACGTGACGCTACTGGAGTGCACAAAGACAACTTACTGTAGACAAGATCCCACAACACAAACGAGGAAAATGGCTACCTAAATATGATCCCCAATCAGAGACAACGATAAACAGCTGTCTCTGATTGGGAACCATATCAGGCCACCATAGACATACAAAACCCCTAGACATACAACACCCCTAGACATACAAAAACCCTAGACAAACAAAACTAGCGTACCCACCCTAGTCACACCCTGACCTAATCAAAATATATCGAAAAACAGAGATATCTAAGGTCAGGGTGTGACACCATGTCAGAATTTTTTTTTATGTAGATTGGTAAATTAGTGTAGCGGAACTACTGACTGGGGGGGGTTCACTCTCATTCAGATACCACAATAAAACATGCTAACATTCCCCTCAGCCTTGTGGCAAAATGTGTAGAATTGCAGAAAATTAGCTGTAAAACAGCTCATTTTCCTCTCTGCCCCATGGCAAAATGAGTAAAATGACACGATTATTAGCTATAAATCCTGGTAACTGAATGCAAGGAGGGGAGTTTATTGGAGCAAGTCATAACAGATGCATGAGGGATCACAGCCGACTGTGAGGCATACAGATGTAGGATCTAAATTTGAGCCAGTTTGCTACAGCAGGAAAATAATCCCGCAGAAACAGGAAATGCTAGTTATTATGTGGATTATAATTAATGGTCATTTTCGAAGGGGTTGATACATTTCTCGTAAGAGAAGATCAAGTCTGAAGTCTTTTTAAACCTAAAATACACTACACATTTTACTTTTCCTGCATTGCAAGAAAGTTCCCCTGCAACAGGGTGATCAAATGAAGATCCTACATCTGTAGCTCAGGTGTATCAATAAACTATTCCCCATAAATGGCTGGGCTCTGGCCTGTGCTGCTGTGGAGCTACATGACATGTGGGCGGGCAGGTAGCCTAGTGGTTAGAGCATTGGGTCAGTAGCCAAAAGGTTGCTAGATCAAATCCCTGAGCTGACAAGGTAAAAATCTGTCGTTCTGAACAAGGCATGTAACCTACTGTTCCCTGGTAGGCCGTCATTGTAAATAAGAATTTGTTCTTAACTGTCTTGCCAAGTTAAATAAAACAATGTGAACCCTAGCTAGGTGTATCTGGCTGGGCTCTGGCCTGTGCCATACAGAAGCTAAGGTAATCTAACTCTGCAGGGGAACCACTCCCTGTCACAGCAGTGGATGCTACTGATAAGATATAAACACTACAACCAATGGCAAAGCACAAAGAGGTGGTAAGGTCTATATGATATCTATGATGTTTAATAAAAACATTGGCAAATGACATAGTGTCAAACACAGTTAAAATCTGAGCCAACAATCAGATGGAAAATCCAAACTCACTTTATGGGAAACAATCAGTCAAATATGAGGCCTTTGTTGACTCCATTTGTAAGGCTTTGAACAGCTGCTGCTAATAGTTTGGAAAATTCTGTACTGACTTTTTTATTACGGGCCATTTAATTGTATCTGATCTCGTCAGTTAAACGCTAAGCTAACAAAGTAAACAAAAGGGTCAGGGGATGAGAAGAGCGAAGAAGCTATCCCCTAACAAGTGTAGACACATGTTTACAAAGCTGAGGGCTACACAGTCAATTAGTTCCATGTTCAGGAGTGTCTCTATTCTCTTAAAGTCTTTAAGGATCTCCTAGAGTCTGATGAAAGATGGCCTCGTTTGGTATGTGGGCTTGGCGTTTGATGATACGCTGTAAACACACAGATAATCACATAGGCAGAGTCTAGACTCTCTAGAGACGGACATCTGACGTTGCCAGGTCTCATGTCTATACAGGGTTGAGCGCTAGGGATGGGCACGCTCACCCACTTCCTCTCCCATCCTCAAATTGCTCCACCCAAACTTCAACTCAGAAAAACTGGTCGGTGTTTCCCCACCAACCTGAGGTTTCTCGGGGTACACACTCGTATAACTAGAATAGCAACACTACCATCGAACCCATAAACCCACCCACCCAAACCCAGCTTCATCAGTCGTAAACAACTGGAGGGACGCCAACTTCCTTCAGATGCCAAAGGAACTGAAGAACACAAACAGCCGAAGATGATAGACTCCAATAGAACAAACACATTTCTCCTTTTCCAACTATATTAGAGAGACGCTTGATGAGTTGTCCGCGTCGTTATTAGCAACCACGTTGCAATGACGTCTGTGACCTTTGTGAAACAAGTGCCCGAAGTGAGTTAAACAATACAGTATGTTCAAAGTGTAACAGCGAAACTCAAAAACCCATCCACTTGTCTATGGCCAGAAGCAAGAAAAGTCGCCCAAGTCTGGCAGCATTGGAGATCTTTAGTAAAGGCCCTATGTTCCGCCAAGTAGAGCCCTGTACGGGCATGAATTTTAAGCCCTACCCATGCCCGCAATGTTCAGGCCCTACCCTACCCAGGCCCGATTGCTTCTGCCAGGCCCTGCCCAAACCCCAAAATCAGAAATATATTCCTCCTTTAGTATCCGTTAGCTGCTTGTCTCTCTGTCCCCTCGCTCCCTGCGCTGCACGCGCTCTGTGCATGACTCTGCTTGTATGAGTATCCATAGCAACGCCTCTGCTTGCTGTTCCGCTCAATGACGAGACAGAGAGCAGTTAGCTGTAAACTAGCTACCTTTCATCACTCTAAAACTCTGTCAAAACTCAGGGCACATTATTATTTTAGGTAAAATAATCTCTCCTGTGGACTCGGACAATGTTCTAGCCTTATATTTGATGAGGTTAAAGCATTTCTAACCCCATGATATGTACTGTGCGGCAGAGCACAAACAAACATCTCAGCTTCAAAATGTTAATGATCAATTCAGTGATCCCCAAGCCCTGCCCGTACCCTAGTTATTGATGAATAAACAGGCTCTACCCGGCCCTAACCTGATGTATAATGTCGTGGCCCGTCGGGCTCGGGTTGCGTAGCAGAGCTCTACCTCCAGGAACCAAGAGGATTAAGGACCTTATGTTCCTCCAGAAACATGAGGATTAAGGACCTTATGTTCCTCCATGAACCAAGAGGATTAAGGGCCCTATGTTCCTCCAGAAACCAAGAGGATTAAGGGCCCTATGTTCCTCCATGAACCAAGAGGATTAAGGGCCCTATGTTCCTCCAGGATCCAAGAGGATTAAGGGCCCTATGTTCCTCCAGGATCCAAGAGGATTAAGGTCCCTATGTTCCTCCAGAAACATGAGGATTAAGGGCCCTATGTTCCTCCAGAAACCAAGAGGATTAAGGGCCCTATGTTCCTCCAGGAACCAAGAGGATTAAGGACCCTATGTTCCTCCAGGAACCAAGAGGATTAAGGACCCTATGTTCCTCCAGGAACCAAGAGGATTAAGGACCCTATGTTCCTCCAGGAACCAAGAGGATTAAGGACCCTATGTTCCTCCAGGAACCAAGAGGATTAAGGACCCTATGTACCTCCAGGAACCAAGAGGCGTAAGGTCCCTAAAAGAGTAATGCAGTATGTTCAAAGCAACAACAGCAGGAGGAGTGGTTCAAACTAGCTACCCTCTTACCCTGCTAGAGTTAGATAGAGAAGGTGCCTGATGACAATCCAACACTAAAACTAAAACAAAGACTAAGACTACATCCCAAATGGCATCCTATTCCCTATGTAGTGCACTACTTTTGACCAGGACCCATAGGACTCTGTAGTGCACTACATTACCATTTGAGACTCAGCCTAACATCCCTAATGAATTCTGAGGCTAGATACACCATGAGGTGACAACACAGGGTGACGGTTTGGATGTTTAGTTTCATATTCAGTATCTGACAGAGAGATGGGCAAGTCTCTGCAAGACTATTACTTGATAAAAGATAAGATAGTAACAGCCCAAACAAACTCCTGTGTAAATAATCTCACTGTCACGCCTTTGACCTTAGTGAGCCTTTTTATGACGCTGTTTGGTTCGGTCAGGGTGTGATTTGGGTTGGGCATTCTATGTTTTTGTTTCTCTATGTTTTTGTATTTCTTTGTTTTGGCCGGGTATGGTTCTCAATCAGGGACATCTGTCTATCGTTGTCTCTGATTGGGAACCATACTTAGGTAGCCCTTTTCCCTCCTTTCAGTGTGGGTCGTTAACTTTGTTTGTGGCACATAGCCCTTAAGCTTCACGGTTGTTTTGTATTGTTTTTGTCGTCGTCATCCTAAATAAAAGGAATATGTACGCTCACCACGCTGCGCTTTGGTCCTCTTCATTCGACGGCCGTGAGACTCACACTTAAAGAATGATTACCATGCACGATTCCCTGTTATGTAACTGCACATTGTATATCAGAATTCCGTCCAATGTCCCCCCTACACAGATCTAGCTACACCACTGATAAATAAATATGGTCCGTGGTTGAATTCCTGCTCGTGTGTAATCTAAAATAACCCTGACCCCTAACCGTGACATCACAGATAACGACATTAAGGAGGATGGGATCGGTCCCACGTACAACTTATAAAGGCATTAGACAGCATACATTAAGGCTTCATAAGCACTACATTAAAGCTTCACAAATCATTTATAAGCCTATGTCATCCTCTATAAATGGTGCATCGACATACACTGTGCTTTATGTCACATTTTTCAGTTCACCCTACAGTGGGGATTGTTACGTCAACCTTTTTATTTTCCATTTATGGGTCTACGATGTGGACTAACTGGGTCTGACTGAACGAACACATTATTCAGCTATGTCCTTCAAGGGTCAAGGGTGTTTTGGCGATGCCAAATCCATTCTAAAGTAACGCTGACCTACAGTACCAGCCCAGCAGATACCCTCATTCTCTACATACCAGCCCAGCAGACACCCTCATTCTCTACATACCAGCCCAGCAGACGCCCTCATTCTCTACATACCAGCCCAGCAGACACCCTCATTCTCTACATACCAGCCCAGCAGACACCCTTCTTCTCTACATACCAGCCCAGCAGACACCCTCATTCTCTACATACCAGCCCAGCAGACGCCCTCATTCTCTACATACCATCCCAGCAGACACCCTCCTTCTCTACATACCAGCCCAGCAGACACCCTCATTCTCTACATACCAGCCCAGCAGACACCCTCATTCTCTACATACCAGCCCAGCAGACCCCCTCATTCTCTACATACCAGCCCAGCAGACACCCTCAATCTCTACATACCAGCCCAGCAGACACCCTCATTCTCTACATACCAGCCCAGCAGACACCCTCATTCTCTACATACCAGCCCAGCAGACCCCCTCATTCTCTACATACCAGCCCAGCAGACACCCTCATTCTCTACATACCAGCCCAGCAGACACCCTCCTTCTCTACATACCAGCCCAGCAGACACCCTCATTCTCTACATACCAGCCCAGCAGACACCCTCCTTCTCTACATACCAGCCCAGCAGACACCCTCCTTCTCTACATACCAGCCCAGCAGACACCCTCCTTCTCTACATACCAGCCCAGCAGACACCCTCATTCTCTACATACCAGCCCAGCAGACACCCTCATTCTCTACATACCAGCCCAGCAGACACCCTCATTCTCTACATACCAGCCCAGCAGACACCCTCATTCTCTACATACCAGCCCAGCAGACACCCTCATTCTCTACATACCAGCCCAGCAGACACCCTCATTCTCTACATACCTACAGCACATCTTTCCAATGCACACTTTAGTCTGTCTGTCCTCTCACGGTCACTGTGGTTGACTAGTTTTTCCAAAAAAATAACTGACAAGTAGCTTCAAATGTGATTTAGATACCATAACTGAAACGGCCCAAAATAGTTTTTATTCAATGAATTGTGTTCCCCCTGCACAAGGGTGAAAGTATTGCACTATATAGAGAATACTGTTCCAGTTCGGATGCAGACAGTGTCTACAAACACACCACCGTGACTAGCCACAGGAAGGACTAGTGCATCACTGAGTTGGTAATTGCCACATTTTATATAACGGGTATGTCTAATCTCGAATGCTGATTGGTTAAAACCGCATTCCAGTCGGTGTCTATTCCACAAGTTACCACCGACTAAATCTATGACATCGAAAAGCCCATTTACTCTGTTCCATCTGACTGTGCAATCCGCTGTCTCATCAGCCCAGCCAGGCAATTTATAAACTTGATCTCCACTATAAAAAGCAACTAGACATTATCTCACATTTCTTTTAGACTAATATTTATTTTCAACAGCAGAGATTTGTATAAACATTGCTGTCTGTCTCTCCGACATTTGCAACATTGTTTCAATAATGAAAATTTGATTTCCAGCTGTCCCACAGTAATGAACATGTCGGGACAAGATAAATAGGCAGGCAGTGTTTCTCAGCCAGTCAAAATCATGAATCAGCTGGCATAATTTTTTATGGGTATATACAAAGAAATGTCAATTGAAAAAAGGTCAAACGAAACGAAGTGCAGCTAGTTTGCAGTCTTTCCAGCTTCAGTTTGAAGTGATTGTGTTGTTAGCTGTGTTGTTGGCTGTGTTGTTGGCTGTGTTGTTGGCTGTGTTGTTGGCTGTGTTGTTGGCTGTGTTGTTGGCTGTGTTGTTGGCTAGCTCCTCTGAACAACAGTGTCCTGACGAGTGAGCACATTTTCCATGCCAGGCGAAATTGCGCCTCATTAGCTCATTTTTATGGATGTATCCAAATAAATGTCACTAGAAAACAGCTTAAACAAATGCAGCTTCTGTTGTTATTCTGTCTGTTTGACGTGACTGTAAGTTAGCCGTAGTTGGCTAGCAAGCAAGGGATAAGAACGTTGCCAGCCAGTATGGCAATGGAACATTTAGACCAAACGACTGGGTCACGTTCATAGATACAGAACAAAAAGACTGAACGACTGGGTCAAGTCCATAGATACAGAACAAAAAGACTGAACGACTGGGTCACGTTCATAGATACAGAACAAAAAGACTGAACGACTGGGTCACGTTCATAGATACAGAACAAAAAGACTGAACGACTGGGTCGCGTCCATAGATACAGAACATAAAGACTGAACGACTGGGTCGAGTCCATAGATACAGAACAAAAAGACTGAACGACTGGGTCGCGTCCATAGATACAGAACATAAAGACTGAACGACTGGGTCGAGTCCATAGATACAGAACAAAAAGACTAAACGACTCTTGCAACCGAACCGATAGAACGAACGACCAGCCAGCTTGGGTAGCAACCCTAGATTTGTGTCGGGACTATATCTTGTGGAAGGATGAAATAGTATGAATAAATTCATCAAAATAACGTTAATGAAAAATATGTCAATCATTATTTTAATATGTTGGTAACCCATTGTATAAAAGTGATAATGTCCTCGATGCCGGTGTTGGCACGGTTGCAATATATCCTACAAACACCGGCTTCTCAGGCATGATCACTTAAGTGGATTCCTTGGCAGGGTGGTGCACATGCCAGTGAAGCCACACTAGTTAGTTAGCATATGAACAGTTATCTATCTGTTCCTTTGTGTCACCCAACACAAAATGAATGTTTGCATTTCTAGAGGAAGTAATGGAGGAAGTGTGAGGGGAGGGGGGTGAGCTGAGATAATTGTATCTGTACATTACAACACACCTCTTCCATTACTATTTGACAGTTATTGTAAACTTAAATATGGAAATACTCTGAACAAGGTGAGATGTACGGTTTAATTCCTCAAAATGCTTACAACAGTGCACTTCGTGTAAAGAACAGTCACCTTTGACTGACTGGAGAACAAAAGGATCCTACAGACCTAGTTACCCCAGTCTTCTGTTTTGACAAAAGATAACAGTGACCTGCCAGGTGATGACGATGTGATCATGGAGCAAGTTGCAAGCTCTTTCTCTCTCCTGTGTCATGGGACTGTTTGTGTTTGCAGAGTGCTAATACTTGAAATCAACTACATCTTGATTAATAGCATATCGCTGTTCACATAGCTCTGCTCTAGAGTAATGTAGGCAGGTAGGTAGGTAGGTAGGTAGGTAGGTAGGTAGGTAGGTAGGTAGGTAGGTAGGTAGGTAGGTAGGTAGGTAGGTAGGTAGGTAGGTAGGAGGGTAGGTGGGTAGGCGGGTAGGCGGGTAGGCAGGTAGGTAGGTAGGTAGGTAGGTGGGTAGGTGGGTAGGTGGGTGGGTGGGTGGGTAGGAGGGTAGGTGGGTAGGTAGGTAGGTAGGTAGGTAGGTAGGTAGGTAGGTAGGTAGGTAGGTAGGTAGGTAGGTAGGAGGGTAGGTGGGTGGGTGGGTGGGTGGGTGGGTAGGTAGGTAGGTAGGTAGGTAGGTAGGTAGGTAGGTAGGTAGGTAGGTAGGTAGGTAGGTAGGTAGGTAGGTAGGTAGGTAGGTAGGTAGGTAGGTAGGTAGGTAGGTGGGTAGGTAGGTGGGTAGGTATCAGCACGGGAGTAAGTCTCAGATATATGCTTGGGTTGCTGGTAGCCCTATCTCTTCCTTCCTGCGGGAATGGAATGGAGAACTATTAATGTGCTACCAACCAGTCTTGCTCAGTAACAGTTTCATGAAAACCACACATTTGGCTTGACAGATAATCATCCTTGTTTGCACAGGTCTACAGTAGCCTTGTCTGCACATGTCTACAGTAGCCTTGTTTGCACAGGTCTACAGTAGCCTTGTCTGCACAGGTCTACAGTAGCCTTGTCTGCACAGGTCTACAGTAGCCTTGTCTGTACAGGCCTACAGTAGCCTTGTCTGTACAGGCCTACAGTAGCCTTGTCTGTACAGGCCTACAGTAGCCTTGTCTGCACAGGTCTACAGTAGCCTTGTCTGCACAGGTCTACAGTAGCCTTGTCTGCACAGGTCTACAGTAGCCTTGTCTGCACAGGTCTACAGTAGCCTTGTCTGCACATGTCTACAGTAGCCTTGTTTGCACAGGTCTACAGTAGCCTTGTCTGCACAGGTCTACAGTAGCCTTGTCTGCACAGGTCTACAGTAGCCTTGTCTGTACAGGCCTACAGTAGCCTTGTCTGTACAGGCCTACAGTAGCCTTGTCTGTACAGGCCTACAGTAGCCTTGTCTGCACAGGTCTACAGTAGCCTTGTCTGCACAGGTCTACAGTAGCCTTGTCTGCACAGGTCTACAGTAGCCTTGTCTGCACAGGTCTACAGTAGCCTTGTCTGCACATGTCTACAGTAGCCTTGTTTGCACAGGTCTACAGTAGCCTTGTCTACACAGGTCTACAGTAGCCATGTCTGTACAGGCCTACAGTAGCCTTGTCTGTAAAGGCCTACAGTAGCCTAGTCTGCACAGGTCTACAGTAGCCTTGTCTGCACAGGTCTACAGTAGCCTTGTCTGCACAGGTCTACAGTAGCCTTGTCTGCACAGGTCTACAGTAGCCTTGTCTGCACAGGTCCTACAGTAGCCTTGTCTGTACAGGTCCTACAGTAGCCTTGTCTGCACAGGTCCTACAGTAGCCTTGTCTGCACATGTCTACAGTAGCCTTGACTGCACAGGTCTACAGTAGCCTTGTCTGCACAGGTCTACAGTAGCCTTGTCTGTACAGGTCTACAGTAGCCTTGTCTGCACAGGTCTACAGTAGCCTTGTCTGCACAGGTCTACAGTAGCCTTGTCTGCACAGGTCTACAGTAGCCTTGTCTGCACAGGTCTACAGTAGCCTTGTCTGCACAGGTCTACAGTAGCCTTGTCTGTACAGGTCCTACAGTAGCCTTGTCTGTACAGGTCCTACAGTAGCCTTGTCTGTACAGGTCCTACAGTAGCCTTGTCTGTACAGGTCCTACAGTAGCCTTGTCTGTACAGGTCCTACAGTAGCCTTGTCTGTACAGGTCCTACAGTAGCCTTGTCTGCACAGGTCCTACAGTAGCCTTGTCTGCACATGTCTACAGTAGCCTTGACTGCACAGGTCTACAGTAGCCTTGTCTGCACATGTCTACAGTAGCCTTGTCTGCACAGGTCTACAGTAGCCTTGTCTGCACAGGTCTACAGTAGCCTTGTCTGCACAGGTCTACAGTAGCCTTGTCTGTACAGGTCCTACAGTAGCCTTGTCTGTACAGGTCCTACAGTAGCCTTGTCTGCACAGGTCCTACAGTAGCCTTGTCTGCACATGTCTACAGTAGCCTTGACTGCACAGGTCTACAGTAGCCTTGTCTGCACATGTCTACAGTAGCCTTGTCTGCACAGGTCTACAGTAGCCTTGTCTGCACAGGTCTACAGTAGCCTTGTCTGCACAGGTCTACAGTGGCCTTGTCTGTACAGGTCTACAGTAGCCCTGTCTGCACAGGTCTACAGTAGCCTTGTCTGCACAGGTCTACAGTAGCCTTGTCTGCACAGGTCTACAGTAGCCTTGTCTGCACAGGTCTACAGTAGCCTTGTCTGCACAGGTCTACAGTAGCCTTGTCTGCACAGGTCTACAGTAGCCTTGTCTGCACAGGTCTACAGTAGCCTTGTCTGCACAGGTCTACAGTAGCCTTGTCTGTACAGGTCTACAGTAGCCTTGTCTGCACAGGTCTACAGTAGCCTTGTCTGCACAGGTCTACAGTAGCCTTGTCTGGAGCCACTTCTGCTCAATGTACTCCAACATGTTTTTACTGATACAGACTGAAAATACATTTACTTTACAACCGCTTAATTAACTTCTCAACTAAGCAATGGCAAAAACAAGGGGCCACTACATTCAAACTAATCCCTGGTACATGTAAAATACCGTGTATTAAAGTAGGACTGAGGAGTTAGAGAGTTCCCCTGGTGGGTACGGCATTAGCAGCCACCAGAGAGAGAACGTCCCAAATCACACCTTAATCCGAATATAGCGCACTGCTTTTGACCAGAGCTCTATGGTAACCTGGTTAAAAGTAGTGCACTATAAAGGGAATAGGATGGAAGTAGTGCCCTATAAAGGGAATAGGGTGGAAGTAGTGCCCTATAAAGGGAATAGGGTGGAAGTAGTGCCCTATAAAGGGAATAGGGTGGAAGTAGTGCCCTATAAAGGGAATAGGGTGGAAGTAGTGCACTATAAAGGGAATAGGGTGGAAGTAGTGCCCTATAAAGGGAATAGGGTGGAAGTAGTGCACTATAAAGCGAATAGGGTGGAAGTAGTGCACTATAAAGGGAATAGGGTGGAAGTAGTGCACTATAAAGGGAATAGGGTGGAAGTAGTGCCCTATAAAGGGAATAGGGTTGAAGTAGTGCACTATAAAGGGAATAGGGTGGAAGTAGTGCACTATAAAGGGAATAGGGTGGAAGTAGTGCCCTATAAAGGGAATAGGGTGGAAGTAGTGCACTATATAGGGAATAGGGTGGAAGTAGTGCACTATAAAGGGAATAGGATGGAAGTAGTGTACTATAAAGGGAATAGGGTGGAAGTAGTGTACTATACAGGGAATAGAGTGGAAGTAGTGCACAATAAAGCGTATAGGGTGGAAGTAGTGCCCTATAAAGGGAATAGGGTGGAAGTAGTGCCCTATAAAGGGAATAGGGTGGAAGTAGTGCACTATAAAGGGAATAGGGTGGAAGTAGTGCACTATAAAGGGAATAGGGTGGAAGTAGTGCACTATAAAGGGAATAGGGTGGAAGTAGTGCCCTATAAAGGGAATAGGGTGGAAGTAGTGCCCTATAAAGGGAATAGTGTAGAAGTAGTGCCCTATAAAGGGAATAGGGTGGAAGTAGTGCCCTATAAAGGGAATAGGGTGGAAGTAGTGCCCTATAAAGGGAATAGGGTGGAAGTAGTGCACTATAAAGGGAATAGGGTGGAAGTAGTGCACTATAAAGGGAATAGGGTGGAAGTAGTGCACTATAAAGGGAATAGGGTGGAAGTAGTGCACTATAAAGGGAATAGGGTGGAAGTAGTGCCCTATAAAGGGAATAGGGTGGAAGTAGTGCCCTATAAAGGGAATAGGGTGGAAGTAGTGCCCTATAAAGGGAATAGGGTGGAAGTAGTGCACTATAAAGGGAATAGGGTGGAAGTAGTGCACTATACAGGGAATAGAGTGGAAGTAGTGCCCTATAAAGGGAATAGGGTGGAAGTAGTGCCCTATAAAGGGAATAGGGTGGAAGTAGTGCCCTATAAAGGGAATAGGGTGGAAGTAGTGCCCTATAAAGGGAATAGGGTGGAAGTAGTGCCCTATAAAGGGAATAGAGTGGAAGTAGTGCCCTATAAAGGGAATAGGGTGGAAGTAGTGCCCTATAAAGGGAATAGGGTGGAAGTAGTGCACTATAAAGGGAATAGGGTGGAAGTAGTGCACTATAAAGGGAATAGGGTCCTATTCAAGTTTAGCTGGTCGATGTACTCCTTTCCTTGGTTGGTTGTGTGAAAGAAAATAATGTCCCCTCCATTAAACATTAGGAGAGACACAGACAGGCTGTTCTCTCTCCCATATAAATGTTACTCTCACCCAGTCACTTTCACCCAGTCACTTTCACTTTCACCCAGTCACATTCACCCAGTCACTTTCACTTTCACCCAGTCACTTTCACCCAGTCACATTCACCCAGTCACTTTCACTTTCACCCAGTCACATTCACCCAGTCACTTTAACTGTCACGTTCACCCAGTCACATTCACCCAGTCACTTTAACTGTCACATTCACCCAGTCACATTCACCCAGTCACTTTAACTGTCACGTTCACCCAGTCACTTTCACCCAGTCACTTTAACTGTCATGTTCACCCAGTCACTTTCACTGTCTGTTGCAATACCTACAAGTATCCTTGATCAACAAAATCTCTCTTTTTCAGTTTACGAGTTGGCTAGCCTCTCTTTGAACAGAAAATCTCTAACTATGTCTAGCCTATACAAAGGAAGGGTTGGCATGTGTCATGACACGAAGGTTAAATTAAACTGTCAAACAAAACGACACCTTTTAACTCAAGCAGAGGAACTTTTCCAGGCTATATCACGTTCGATAATTAAAACATAACGTTATTTTTTTTTTTTTCTTTCGACAGGTAACATATAGGCCTATATACTGTCATACAGCATGCCCATGTGTCGTCTGACTGTGTTTTCCCTCTGATTATCTTTGTATTAGTCAAGGTATTCTGTTATCACAGAGTGCAGAGTAGTCCATATAAGAACAAACGTAAGACCTAATAATACTATAATAATAATAATAATAATAATAATAATAATAAAAATAATATATAATAATACCCAAATCTCAAAGATGTACAACACGCCATAGGATAAGGTTCATTATTTAACGCTTTGTTAAAAGCTGTCACTACACATTTCAGCCAGAGTTTGACGTCTGGCATGTAAAAAACTCCAATGTGTATAGCTGGTAAAATCATATTCATTGACATAACATAATTGTAATTCTTACACGTTACACGCAACTGTATAGGATTACTTATTGATAGAAACGGAAATTTCAGTCCTTTTTCAGTTTAAATAGACCCCAGCGGTTAGGAAAAATGCGCATTCTTGACTTACCTTTTCGTTTACGGTGAGAGCGCGCCCAAGTTCAGAAGTAAACGGAATCCTCGTGGTGCTGGAAGATCAGTTTGACTTGTGGGTGTTACCGGTGGAACCGTGCCGTTGCCTCAGAGGAAGGCGTTAACATACCTGACGCAAGCAGCACAGCTCAGCCTGTCACTCACATTGTGGTGTGTAGCTCACTGTAACTAGGTGATAATGGCCTCAATATTTTTGCCGTAAAATGATTTAGAGTCACGCTAATTGCCTGGAGGTATTTAGGCTAGTTACTGTGTGGTTCTCAAGGCATCTCTGCCATATACAATGTTTGGAATTCTGTATTATTCTGTACATAAATCAGAGACACTATATTTAGTATGATATGTTACGTTTCATATGGTATGTATTAATTTGTGGATGTCCATCATCCATTTCAAATGATATGTTAGGAATTGCAAATTCGTACAGTATGTTAATGATTAGCAAAACGTACAATATGCTACGAATTTAAGTTTGTTGTGGGTAACTTTAGCTAGGTTTCTAACGCTAACTTTAAGGTTAAAGGAAGAGGTTAGGGGAAGTATTAGCTAACATGCTAAGTAGTTGCAAAGTAGCAAGTAGTTAAAGTTTTACATAAGTATTCAGACCCTTTACTCAGTACTTTGTTGAAGCACCTTTAGCAGCAATTACAGCCTTGAGTCTTCTTGGGTGTGATGCTACAAGCTTGTATTTGGGGAGTTTCTCCCATTCTCTGCAGATCCTCTCAAGCTCTGTCAGGTTGGATGGGAAGCGTCGCTGCACAGCTATTTTCAGGTCTCTTCAGTGATGTTCGATCAGGTTCAGTCCGGGCTCTGGCTGGGCCACTCAAGGACATTCAGAGACTTTTCCCGAAGCCACTCTGGAGTTGTCTTGGCTGTGTGCTTAGGGTCGTTGTCCTGTTGGCAGGTGAACCTTCGCCCCAGTCTGAGGTCCTGAGCGCTCTGGAGCAGGTTTTCATCAAGGATCTCTCTGTACTTTGCTCATCTTTCCCTCGATCCTGACTAGTCTCCCAGTCTCTGCCACTGAAAAACATCCCCACAGCATGATGCTGCCACCACCATGTTTCACCGTAGGGATGGTGCCAGGTTTCCTCCAGACTTGACGATTGGCGTTCAGGCCAAAGTGTTCAATCTTGGTTTCATCAAACCAAAGAATCTTGTTTCTCATGGTCTGAGAGTAATGTAGGTGCCTTTTGTCAAACTCCAAGCGGGCTGTCATGTTCCCTTTACTGAGGAGTGGCTTCTGTCTGGTCACTCTACCATAAAGGCCTGATTGGTGGAGTGCTGCAGAGATGGTTGTCCTTCTAGAAGGTTCTCCCATCTCCACAGAGGAACTCTGGGGCTCTGTCAGAGTGACCATTGGGTTCTTGGTCACCTCCCTGACTAAGGGCCTTCTCCCCCGATTGCTCAGTTTGGCCGGGCGGCCAGCTCTAGGAAGAGTCTTGGTGGTTCCAAACATCTTCCATTTAAGAATGATGGAGACCACTGTGTTCTTGGGGACTTTAAATGATGCAGAAATGTTTTGGTACCCTTCCCAAGATCTGTGCCTTGACACAATCCTGTCTCGGAGCTCAATGGACAATTTCATCGACCTCATGGCTTGGTTTTTGCTCTGACATGCACTGTCAACTGTGTGACCTTATATAGACAGGTGTGTGCCTTTCCAAATCATGTCCAATCAATTGAATTTACCACAGGTGGACTCCAATCAAGTTGTAGAAACATCTCAAGGATGATCAATGGAAACAGGATGCACCTGAGCTCAATTGTAAGTCTCATAGAAAAATGTTTGAATACTTATGTAAATAAGATATTTCTGTTTATATTTTTAATAAATGCACAAACATTTCAAAAACCTGTTTTCTCTTTGTCATTATGGGGTATTGTGTGTAGATTGATGAGGGAAAAAATAATTGAATCCATTTTAGAATAAGGCTGTAACGTAACAAAATGTGGAAAAAGGGAAGGGGTCTGAATACTTTCCGAATACACAGTATGTGTGACACGTAGTATTCAAATGTTTATTACATGTATGTCGCTTATATGTCACAATACATGTTAACAATATGTGTTAATATGTTACGGGAGCGTTATTTCAGTGGTACTTGTAGTCATGGTAATAAAACAATAGAACAAACGAGACAGAAAATACAAAAGTCATTTAATATCTCATTGCTTCTCAATTCAACCATTTTACTCTTTTAAGCTGTTCCCACTTGTCCCTTTCTGGCACCCGGGAGACACTTCATGACAGTGTATGTGGAGGGAAAGCAACTAATAGAAGATACTGAGAACATAGAACAGTTGGGGGTCATTAAATACTATTAAAAAAAAAATATATATATATATACAGTGGGGAGAAGAAGTATTTGATACACTGCCGATTTTGCAGGTTTTCCTACTTACAAAGCATGTAGAGGTCTGTAATTTTTATCATAGGTACACCTCAACTGTGAGAGACGGAATCTAAAACAACAATCCAGAAAATCACATTGTATGATTTTTAAGTAATTAATTTGCATTTTATTGCATGACATAAGTATTTGATACATCAGAAAAGCAGAACTTAATATTTGGTACAGAAACCTTTGTTTGCAATTACAGATATCATACGTTTCCTGTAGTTCTTGACCAGGTTTGCACACACTGCAGCATGGATTTTAGCCCACTCCTCCATACAGACCTTCTCCAGATCCTTCAGGTTTCGGGGCTGTTGCTGGGCAATACGGACTTTCAGCTCCCTCCAAAGATGTTCTATTGGGTTCAGGTCTGGAGACTGGCTAGGCCACTCACTAGGTCTGAAGATAATGACTCTGGCTTCTCTGGTACAATTCTACATATAATACACATATACTGTCACATAGAATTAGAATGAGAGGAATGGACTTTCCCATCCGAAACAGTGTTGGTTTGGGTGAACAGCAAGGAGCCTCTTTTCACAAGCGATGTATCTCCGCCACAACGCCTGTCAACCTCATATGTGCATTCACAGATGGAGACCCCCCCCAAAAAATGTTTTTACCCAATACATAGCTAAATGAACCATAGACCAGTACAGCCATCTCAATACTGAGCAAGCTAACAGTAACCGCGGTATCTAATAGCAACCCTATAGACTTGACAGGCTAGCGTTAGCGCAGTAAGGTTAGTGTTAGGCTATACAGTTTTTCTACAAAACAAAATACAACTCTGTAATTTATAACACTTGGATGGGGAGTTGTCAGGACCTAGATCATATAAACATAGTAGAAAACAAACCCCAATATTACCTCAGAGGAGCTATAAATCAATCGGTTCAAGAAGATCTGTCGCCATTTTGTCTTATGCTATTCTATGGGCTAGCCTTGCTTGTCAAGATCGCTAACAGTTTTCACTCGATCAATTTACACATTTGAACTTTACAATTTAACCATTAAAGGTTAGTATCACTCAGATAACCATATGTGTACACCACATACCTGATTAGGATAACAAATAAAAAAATGAGACAGCAGGAGCAATGGTTAGTTGTCACAGGCGTCTTTTTCGAGTGTTGTTGAGGGGAGGGGAGACGCAAATCGCTGTGCTCCCGCGCCCCCTGCTTGTGGCAACAGGCATAAACAATACACAGTGGAAATTCTTGGAGGACTCAGCCCAAAATAGAAGTGGATTACAACTATATACAGTAGACTAGTAGACAGGCTAAACATACAGGTAGTAGACAGGCTAAACATACAGCTAGCAGACAGGCTAAACATACAGCTAGTAGACAGGCTAAACATACAGCTAGTAGACAGGCTAAACATACACCTAGCAGACAGGCTAAACATACAGCTAGTAGACAGGCTAAACATACAGCTAGTAGACAGGCTAAACATACAGCTAGCAGACAGGCTAAACATACAGCTAGTAGACAGGCAAAACATACAGTAGACTAGAGACAGGCTAAACATACAGGTAGTAGACAGGTTAAACATACAGCTAGTAGACAGGCTAAACATACAGCTAGTAGACAGGCTAAACATACAGCTAGTAGACAGGCTAAACATACAGCTAGTAGACAGGCTAAACATACAGCTAGCAGACAGGCTAAACATACAGCTAGTAGACAGGCAAAACATACAGTAGACTAGAGACAGGCTAAACATACAGGTAGTAGACAGGCTAAACATACAGTAGACTAGAGACAGGCTAAACATACAGGTAGTAGACAGGCTAAACATACAGATAGTAGACAGGCTAAACATACAGATAGTAGACAGGCTAAACATATAGGTAGTAGACAGGCTAAACATACAGCTAGTAGACAGGCTAAACATACAGCTAGTAGAAAGGCTAAACATACAGCTAGTAGACAGGCTAAACATACAGCTAGTAGACAGGCTAAACATACAGCTAGTAGACAGGCTAAACATACAGGTAGTAGACAGGCTAAACATACTGGTAGTAGACAGGCTAAACATACTGGTAGTAGACAGGCTAAACATACAGCTAGTAGACAGGCTAAATATACAGGTAGTAGACAGGCTAAACATACAGTAGACTAGAGACAGGTTAAACATACAGCTAGTAGACAGGCTAAACACACAGCTAGTAGACAGGCTAAACATACAGCTAGGAGACAGGCTAAACATATAGGTAGTAGACAGGCTAAACATACAGCTAGTAGACAGGCTAAACATACTGGTAGTTGACAGGCTAAACATACAGCTAGTAGACAGGCTAAACATACAGCTAGTAGACAGGCTAAACATACAGCTAGTAGACAGGCTAAACATACAGCTAGTAGACAGGCTAAACATACAGTAGACTAGAGACAGGTTAAACATACAGCTAGTAGACAGGCTAAACACACAGCTATTAAACAGGTTAAACATACAGCTAGTAGACAGGCTAAACATACAGGTAGTAGACAGGTTAAACATACAGCTAGTATACAGGCTAAACATACAGCTAGTAGACAGGCTAAACATACAGCTAGTAGACAGGTTAAACATACAGCTAGTAGACAGGCTAAACATACAGTAGACTAGAGACAGGCTAAACATACAGGTAGTAGACAGGCTAAACATACAGCTAGTAGACAGGCTAAACATACAGCTAGTAGACAGGCTAAACATACAGCTAGTAGACAGGCTAAACATACAGTAGACTAGAGACAGGCTAAACATACAGCTAGTAGACAGGTTGACGACAGGCTTAAACCTGCAGCTAAGGAAACCTGGATTGGACCTAGAGATCTGATGAGGTTAATCTCAGGATTTCTGCTTCCATTCAGACTACGCTGAGCTATAACGGTAAGTCTCCGTATTGATGCAGTAAAACACTGAGGTCCAATAATCCCTATTCTTCTTTTCATCGGAAGACCACTAGCCTGGTTCCAGATCTGTTTGTGCTGGCTTGCCCAAGTCCTTATCTATCATGTTCAAGCAAAAAGTTGGCAATACAGCACAAACAGATCTGAGACCAGGCTAAAGGACTAAAGGCCTTCGCAGACTGTACTTCGGTCTTTTATGATTATCACGTCACACTGTGCGATGTTACCAAATAAATCTGTTGATATCAACCTGGCCAGATTGTACGATTTGCTTCAGTTCTGTCGTCACGTTCTGTCGTCACGTTCTGTCGTCACGTTCTGTCGTCACGTTCTGCGATTGGCTTACGAGGCTACGTCAACTGCAGCCGTGTATTTGATCTGCGCATACGCCAGTACCAGCAGCGCCTCGTGAAGTAAATTCAGAAAAACTGAAAGTATGCATCTTAGAAATAGTTCAAACGTACAAACGTTCTATTGTCCGAACTCAGAATCAAAATGGCTTCAAACAAAATAACACGGTGCTAAAACATCTATATGGATTGGCGATTTTCTGCAAAGTACCATCAGGTAGCCTGATTTCAGATGTCATGTAAACAAGATTATTAAGGGGGAATCGTTCTTCTTGCAAAGCATGTAAATGTTTACCACAAACTATTATATAAATCCGACTTCGTGTTCCTGACTCCTTGCTGTTCCCAGTCCACCTGGCCTTGCTGCTGTTCCAGTTTCAACTGTTCTGCCTGCGGCTATGGAACCCTGATCTGTTCACCGGACGTGCTACCTGTCCCAGACCTGCTATTTTCAACTCTTTAGAGACCGCAGGAGCGGTAGAGATACTCTTAATGATCGGCTATGAAAAGCCAACTGACATTTACTCCTGAGGTGCTGACTTGCTACACCCTCGATAACTACTGTGATTATTATTATTTGACCATGCTGGTCATTTATGAACATTTGAACATCTTGGCCATGTTCTGTTATAATCTCCACCCGGCACAGCCAGAAGAGGACTGGCCACCCCTCATAGCCTGGTTCCTCTCTAGGTTTCTTCCTAGGTTTTGGCCTTTCTAGGGAGTTTTTCCTAGCCACTGTGCTTCTACACCTGCATTGCTTGCTGTTTGGGGTTTTAGGCTGGGTTTCTGTACAGCACTTCGAGATATTAGCTGATGTACGAAGGGCTATATAAATACATTTGATTTGATTCCTATTGCTCAGTGACTGGGTTTGGCTCGTAACACCAGCCTCACTCCACGATAAAAGCAAAGAAATTCGGACACTGACAGAACTTTGTCAGGGGCCTGCGACAGCATGTAGTGGTACTCAGTGGTGTGAAGTACTTAAGTCAAAATACTTTAACTTTTTAGTGACGGGGCAGTATTCGGAAATTCGGATGAATGACGTGCCCAAAGTAAACTGTCTGTTACTCAGGCCCAGAAGCTGTCACGGACATCTGAAAAAGAGGACCGATGTGCAGCGTGATGAGCGTACATTTTCTTTATTGAATAAAAATGACGCCGAACAAAAACAAATAAACACCGGAGTTTAAAAAGAAACAAACACCGAGAAGCTCAAAGGCTATGTGCCCTAAACAAAGTCAACTTCCCACAAAGACAGGTGGAAAAAAGGGCTACCTAAGTATGGTTCTCAATCAGAGACAACGATAGACAGCTGCCTCTGATTGAGAACCACACCCGGCCAAACACAAAGAAATAGAAAACATAGAAATAAAGAAAATAGAATGCCCACCCTAGTCACACCCTGGCCTAACCAAAATAGAGACTAAAAACCTCTCTATGACCAGGGTGTGACAGTAGCATTGGATAGAAAACACTCTGAAGTTTCGAAAACTGTTAAAATAATGTCTGTGAGTATAACAGAACTTATATGGCAGGCAAAAAAACGAGGAAAATCCATCCAGGAAGTGGGATTTTTCTGATGTGAGTGGTTTTCCATTGAATGCCTATTGACTATGTAATTGGTTAGGGCCCAGATCGCAGTTCCTATGGCTTCCACTAGATGTCAACAGTCTTTAGACATGGTTTCAGGCTTGTTTTCTGAAAAACGACGAAGAAAAATACCTTTTGGTTAGGGGACTGGGGAAGCATGCAGTACTGGTTTGCCTTCCGTTCTTTTTACTTTCTATTGAATACGCTATTGTCCGGTTGAAATACATCTTTTGAAATGTTTCGACAAACTTTACCGGTACTATTAGGATGTATTCGTCTGCATGTTTTGACCGCCTTTGAGCCCGTGGATTACTGATCAAAACGCACCAAGAGTTTTTGGGATATAAAGAAGGACTTTATCGAACAAAAGGACCATTTGTTATGTAATGGGACCCTTGTGATTGCAACCAGATGAAGATCTTCAAAGGTAAGTGATTTATTTTACTGCTATTTCTGACTTTCGTGACTCCTCTGCTTGGCTGGAAAATGTTTGTATGCGTTTTGTTTTGCGGGGCGCTGTCCTCAGATAATCACATGTTATGCTTTCACCGTAAAGCATTTTTGAAATCTGACAAAGCAGCTGGATTAACAAGAAGTTAATATTTTAACCGGTGTATAACATTTGTATTTTCATGAATGTTTACTATTACTATATCTGTCATTTGAATTTGGCGCTTTGCAATTTCACCAGATGTTGTCGAGGTGAGTCGCTAGTGACACGCCAGCGCCAAAGAGGTGTTAAAGTACTACTTAAGTAGTTTTTGGGGGTATCTGTACTTTACTATTTATATTCTTGACATCTTTTACTTTAACTTCACTACATTCCTAAAGAAAATAATGTACTTTTTTACTCCATACATTTTCCCTGACACCCAAAAGTACTTGTTACATTTTAACAGAAAAATGGTCCAAATCACACACTTATCAAGATAACATCCCTGGTCATCCCTACTGCCTCTGATCTTATGGACTCAACGAACACATGCTTTGTTTGTAAATTCATGTCAGAGTATTTAGTGCACCCCTGGCTAGCCGTAAATGTAAAAAAAAAAAAATGTAATGGTGCTGTCTGGTTTCCATAATATAAGGAATTTGAAATGATTAATACTTTTTACTTTTGATACTTAAGTACATTTGAGCAATTCAATTTACTTTAGAAACATAAGTATATTTTAAACCAAATGCTTTTAGACTTTTACTCAAGTAGTATTTTACTGGGTGACTTTCACTTTTACTTGAGTCATTTTCTATTAAGGTATCTTTACTTTTACTCAAGTTTGACTTTTGGGTTCTTTTTCCACCGCTAGTGGTACTTAACCGGGCAGACCTAGACCCTGTCAAACTGAACGAGCCAAGACGAGCCAACTATAATTTTTTTTTGCCCCAAAAATGTGTCAATTTTGTCTGAGTCTGAAAAATCGTGGCATAATATGGCTAAAACCGTTCAGTTTGTGGGGGCTTTAAGGGGAGAATGACGTTGTTGTTTAACCAAACAATGGCAGGCTGAAGTGGTTGCTATAGATGTTAGAATTGAATTGGCAAACCTGCTGTAATGCCACACCTCACATTCTTCACTTCTAGAACTGCAGTTCTGTTCTGTTCATGCCCACTAAGGAAGTGAGCTTATTGGGCTTAAGGGCGGGTAGGAATGTGTCATTATTACAATATTATGTCATCTCGTGTGTGTGTGTGTGTCTGTGTGTGTGTGTGTGTGTGTGTGTGTGTGTGTGTGTGTGTGTGTGTGTGTGTGTGTGTGTGTGTGTGTGTGTGTGTGTGTGTGTGTGTGTGTGTGTGTGTGTGTGTGTGTGTGTGTGTGTGTGTGTGTGTGTGTGTGTGTGTGTGTGTGTGTGTGTGTGTGTGTGTGTGTGTGTGTGTGTGTGTGTGTGTGCATTGAGGCCAGATATAGGAGTGCCAGTAGATCTGCAAATGATCGGAAGTGAAGTGGGATAATTCTACGGTGATTGAGAAATATTTGAGAAGAAACTAATGTTTCCTACTCTGAACTCATTAGGCTATTTACACTCTAGCACACACACACACACACACACACACACACACACACACACACACACACACACACACACACACACACACACACACACACACACACACACACACACACACACACACACACACACACACACACACACACACACAACACACACACACACACACACACACACACACACACACACACAGTCTTGTACAGCTAACCTTGTGGGGACATACAATTCAGTCCCATTCAAAATCCTATTTTCCCTAACCGCTAACCCTAAACCTAACCCTAATCCTAACCCGTACTCTTACCCTAACCCTAACCCTAACCCTAACCCAAAAACCTAAACTTTATCCTAACCCTAAATCTAACCCTAGCTCCTAACCCTAACCCTACAACTAACCCTAGCTCCTAACCTTAATATTTAACTTAATTCTAACCCTAACACTAATTCTAACCTTAACCCTAAACCCCCTAGAAATAGCATTTGACCTTGTGGGGACTAACAAAATATCCCCAGCTGGTCAACTTTTTGTTTGTTTATTATTCTTGTAGGGACTTCTGGTCCCCACAAGAATAGTTAAACACGTCCACAGAGACACAGACACAGACACAGACACAGACACAGACACAGACACACACACACACACACACACACACACACACACACAGAAATCAGTACCATGGACAGCCATATCATATTTAGCTTACGTTGACTGTAGTAAATCGTTTTCGGTATCTTTTAGTTGTATTATCACTGTATCACTGTATTAGACAAAGACGATTAGATGATGTTGAAATGTTGAACTTGAAATGGTGCTGGAACACCAAGACAGTCGTGAAGAGGGCACGACAAAACCTATTCCCCCTCAGGAGACTGAAAAGATTTGGCACGGGTCCTCAGATCTTCAAATGGTTTTACAGTTGCACCATCGAGAGCATCATGACGGGTTGCATCACTGCCTGGTATGGCAACTGCTCTGCCTACAACCGCAAGGCACTTCAGAGGGTAGTGCGTATGGCCCAGTACATCACTGGGGCCAAGCTTCCTGCCATCTAGGACCTCTATACCAGGCGGTGTCAGAGGAAGGCCCTAAAAATTGTCAAAGACTCCAGCCACCCTAGTCATAGACTGTTCCAAAATGCTTCCAAACAGCTTCTACCCCCAAGCCATAAGACTTCTGAATAGCTAATCAAATGGCTACCCAGACTATTTGCATTGCCCCCCAACCCCCCCCCCCCCCCCCCCCCCGCCACCTTCTACACTGCTGCTACTCTCTGTTATTATCTATGCATAGTCACTTTAATAACTCTACCTATATGTACATATTACCTCAATTACTTCGACACCGGTGTCCCCGCACATTGTCTCTGTACCGTAACACCCTGTATATAGCCCCACTATTGTTATTTACTGCTGCTCTTTAATTATTTGTTATTCTTATCTGTTACTTTTTTGGGGGGGTATTTTCTTAAAACTGCATTGTTGATTAAAGGCTAGTAAGTAAGCATTTCACTGTGAGGTCTACTACACCTGTTGTATTCAGCATTTCACTGTAAGGTCTACTACACCTGTTGTATTCAGGATTTCACTGTAAGGTCTACCTACACCTGTTGTATTCAGCATTTCACTGTGAGGTCTACTACACCTGTTGTATTCAGCATTTCACTGTGAGGTCAACTACAACGGTTGTATTCAGCATTTCACTGTGAGGTCTACTACACCTGTTGTATTCAGCATTTCACTGTGAGGTCTACTACACCTGTTGTATTCAGCATTTCACTGTGAGGTCTACTACACCTGTTGTATTCAGCATTTCACTGTGAGGTCTACTACACCTGTTGTATTCAGCATTTCACTGTGAGGTCTACTACACCTGTTGTATTCAGCATTTCACTGTGAGGTCTACTACACCTGTTGTATTCAGCATTTCACTGTGAGGTCTACTACACCTGTTGTATTCAGCATTTCACTGTAAGGTCTACTACAGCTGTTGTATTCAGCATTTCACTGTGAGGTCTACTACACCTGTTGTATTCAGCATTTCACTGTGAGGTCTACTACACCTGTTGTATTCAGCATTTCACTGTGAGGTCTACTACACCTGTTGTATTCAGCATTTCACTGTGAGGTCTACTACACCTGTTGTATTCAGCATTTCACTGTGAGGTCTACTACACCTGTTGTTTTCAGCATTTCACTGTGAGGTCTACTACACCTGTTGTATTCAGCATTTCACTGTAAGGTCTACTACACCTGTTGTATTCAGCATTTCACTGTGAGGTCTACTACACCTGTTGTATTCAGCATTTCACTGTGAGGTCTACTACACCTGTTGTATTCAGCATTTCACTGTGAGGTCTACTACACCTGTTGTATTCAGCATTTCACTGTGAGGTCTACTACACCTGTTGTATTCAGCATTTCACTGTGAGGTCTACTACAGCTATTGTATTCGGTGCATGTGACAAATAACATTTGATTTGATTTGAGAATAGTGGAGTCAGCTCCTGTTTTCTTACATGTGGTAACTCTCTGTGGTTCTAAATCAATAGTTGTCTAGTAGTCAGAAAATGTCAGAAACATTTACATTTAAGTCATTTAGCAGACGCTCTTATCCAGAGCGACTTACAAATTGGAAAGTTCATACATATTCATCCTGGTCCCCCCGTGGGGACTGAACCCACAACCCTGGCGTTGCAAGCGCCATGCTCTACCAACTGAGCCACACGGGACAAGAAACATGACCTTGCTTGACAATGCAGTAGGTCATGTAACATGTAACCGTTGGTTACATGCGGTATGTTTTGTGGACTTCACCGGCTCTCCGATTTCGTAATGAAACAAATGTGTGGTTGAATTTATTCTGCCACTGTGTCTTCTTATTGTCTTGGCCTTGAGGCCTGTATTTCACGGTGGCATATGAACTAACAGGTTATAGAGGCATATGAACTAACAGGTTATAGAGCAAACAACGCAATTATCAACTCATAGTGTTTGTTACATGGCTTTTCTTTCTGGATTGGCTTCTCTGTTGATTTGACCCACGCACCGCCGCTACTGCTTTACTCTCTATTTACTCTGAGCTCATTAGGTTATTTACACTCTATTTACTCTGGGCTCATTAGGTTATTTACACTCTATTTACTCTGGGATCATTAGGTTATTTACACTCTATTTACTCTGGGCTCATTAGGTTATTTACACTCTATTTACTCTGGGATCATTAGGTTATTTACACTCTATTTACTCTGGGCTCATTAGGTTATTTACACTCTATTTACTCTGGGATCATTAGGTTATTTACACTCTATTTACTCTGAGCTCATTAGGTTATTTACACTCTATTTACTCTGGGCTCATTAGGTTATTTACACTCCGTCTACTCTGAGATCATTAGGTTATTTACACTCTATTTACTCTGGGCTCATTAGGTTATTTACACTCTATTTACTCTGGGATCATTAGGTTATTTACACTCTATTTACTCTGAGCTCATTAGGTTATTTACACTCCGTCTACTCTGGGCTCATTAGGTTATTTACACTCTATTTACTCTGGGCTCATTAGGTTATTTACACTCTATTTACTCTGGGCTCATTAGGTTATTTACACTCTATTTACTCTGGGTTCATTAGGTTATTTACACTCCGTCTACTCTGGGCTCATTAGGTTATTTACACTCTATTTACTCTGAGTCATTAGGTTATTTACACTCCGTCTACTCTGGGCTCATTAGGTTATTTACACTCTATTTACTCTGGGCTCATTAGGTTATTTACACTCCGTCTACTCTGGGCTCATTAGGTTATTTACACTCTATTTACTCTGAGCTCATTAGGTTATTTACACTCCGTCTACTCTGGGCTCATTAGGTTATTTACACTCTATTTACTCTGGGCTCATTAGGTTATTTACACTCCGTCTACTCTGGGCTCATTAGGTTATTTACACTCTATTTACTCTGAGCTCATTAGACTATTTACTCTCTATTTACTCTGAGCTCATTAGGTTATTTACACTCTATTTACTCTGAGCTCATTAGGCTATTTACTCTCTATTTACTCTGAGCTCATTAGGCTATTTACACTCTATTTACAGTGGTGGATAAAGTACCCAATTGTTATACTTGAGTAAAAGTAAAGATACCTTCATAGAAAATGACTCAAGTAAAAGTGAAAGTCACCCAGTAAAATACTACTTGAGTAAAAGTCTAAAAGTATTTGGTTTTAAATATAATTAAGTATCAAAAGTAAATGTAAAAGCATAAATTATTTCAAGTGACATATTATTATTTAAGAAAAACAAGGAAACTGTGTCATCTGATAGCCAGGGTCACACTCCAACACTCAGACATCATTTACAAAGCATTTTGTGTTTAGTGAGTCTGCCAGATCCGAGGCAGTAGAGATGACCAGGGATGTTCTCTGTTTAGTGAGTCCTCCAGATCAGAGGCAGTAGGGATGACCAGGGATGTTCTCTGTTTAGTGAGTCCTCCAGATCAGAGGCAGTAGAGATGACCAGGGATGTTCTCTGTTTAGTGAGTCCTCCAGATCAGAGGCAGTAGGGATGACCAGGGATGTTCTCTGTTTAGTGAGTCCTCCAGATCAGAGGCAGTAGGGATGACCAGGGATGTTCTCTGTTTAGTGAGTCCTCCAGATCAGAGGCAGTAGGGATGACCAGGGATGTTCTCTGTTTAGTGAGTCCTCCAGATCAGAGGCAGTAGAGATGACCAGGGATGTTCTCTGTTTAGTGAGTCCTCCAGATCAGAGGCAGTAGAGATGACCAGGGATGTTCTCTGTTTAGTGAGTCTGCCAGATCAGAGGCAGTAGAGATGACCAGGGATGTTCTCTGTTTAGTGAGTCTGCCAGATCAGAGGCAGTAGAGATGACCAGGGATGTTCTCTGTTTAGTGAGTCTGCCAGATCAGAGGCAGTAGAGATGACCAGGGATGTTCTCTGTTTAGTGAGTCTGCCAGATCAGAGGCAGTAGAGATGACCAGGGATGTTCTCTGTTTAGTGAGTCTGCCAGATCAGAGGCAGTAGAGATGACCAGGGATGTTCTCTGTTTAGTGAGTCTGCCAGATCAGAGGCAGTAGAGATGACCAGGGATGTTCTCTGTTTAGTGAGTCTGCCAGATCAGAGGCAGTAGAGATGACCAGGGATGTTCTCTGTTTAGTGAGTCCTCCAGATCAGAGGCAGTAGAGATGACCAGGGATGTTCTCTGTTTAGTGAGTCTGCCAGATCAGAGGCAGTAGAGATGACCAGGGATGTTCTCTGTTTAGTGAGTCCTCCAGATCCGAGGCAGTAGGGATGACCAGGGATGTTCTCTGTTTAGTGAGTCCTCCAGATCAGAGGCAGTAGAGATGACCAGGGATGTTCTCTGTTTAGTGAGTCCTCCAGATCCGAGGCAGTAGAGATGACCAGGGATGTTCTCTGTTTAGTGAGTCCTCCAGATCAGAGGCAGTAGAGATGACCAGGGATGTTCTCTGTTTAGTGAGTCCTCCAGATCCGAGGCAGTAGAGATGACCAGGGATGTTCTCTGTTTAGTGAGTCCTCCAGATCAGAGGCAGTAGAGATGACCAGGGATGTTCTCTGTTTAGTGAGTCCTCCAGATCAGAGGCAGTAGAGATGACCAGGGATGTTCTCTGTTTAGTGAGTCCTCCAGATCAGAGGCAGTAGAGATGACCAGGGATGTTCTCTGTTTAGTGAGTCTGCCAGATCAGAGGCAGTAGAGATGACCAGGGATGTTCTCTGTTTAGTGAGTCCTCCAGATCCGAGGCAGTAGGGATGACCAGGGATGTTCTCTGTTTAGTGAGTCCTCCAGATCAGAGGCAGTAGAGATGACCAGGGATGTTCTCTGTTTAGTGAGTCCTCCAGATCCGAGGCAGTAGAGATGACCAGGGATGTTCTCTGTTTAGTGAGTCCTCCAGATCAGAGGCAGTAGAGATGACCAGGGATGTTCTCTGTTTAGTGAGTCCTCCAGATCCGAGGCAGTAGAGATGACCAGGGATGTTCTCTGTTTAGTGAGTCCTCCAGATCAGAGGCAGTAGAGATGACCAGGGATGTTCTCTGTTTAGTGAGTCCTCCAGATCAGAGGCAGTAGAGATGACCAGGGATGTTCTCTGTTTAGTGAGTCCTCCAGATCAGAGGCAGTAGAGAGGACCAGGGATGTTCTCTGTTTAGTGAGTCCTCCAGATCCGAGGCAGTAGAGATGACCAGGGATGTTCTCTGTTTAGTGAGTCCTCCAGATCCGAGGCAGTAGAGATGACCAGGGATGTTCTCTGTTTAGTGAGTCCTCCAGATCAGAGGCAGTAGAGATGACCAGGGATGTTCTCTGTTTAGTGAGTCCTCCAGATCAGAGGCAGTAGGGATGACCAGGGATGTTCTCTGTTTAGTGAGTCCTCCAGATCCGAGGCAGTAGAGATGACCAGGGATGTTCTCTGTTTAGTGAGTCCTCCAGATCCGAGGCAGTAGAGATGACCAGGGATGTTCTCTGTTTAGTGAGTCCTCCAGATCAGAGGCAGTAGAGATGACCAGGGATGTTCTCTGTTTAGTGAGTCCTCCAGATCAGAGGCAGTAGAGATGACCAGGGATGTTCTCTGTTTAGTGAGTCCTCCAGATCCGAGGCAGTAGAGATGACCAGGGATGTTCTCTGTTTAGTGAGTCCTCCAGATCCGAGGCAGTAGAGATGACCAGGGATGTTCTCTGTTTAGTGAGTCCTCCAGATCAGAGGCAGTAGAGATGACCAGGGATGTTCTCTGTTTAGTGAGTCCTCCAGATCAGAGGCAGTAGAGATGACCAGGGATGTTCTCTGTTTAGTGAGTCCTCCAGATCAGAGGCAGTAGAGATGACCAGGGATGTTCTCTGTTTAGTGAGTCCTCCAGATCAGAGGCAGTAGAGATGACCAGGGATGTTCTCTGTTTAGTGAGTCCTCCAGATCCGAGGCAGTAGAGATGACCAGGGATGTTCTCTGTTTAGTGAGTCCTCCAGATCAGAGGCAGTAGAGATGACCAGGTATGTTCTCTGTTTAGTGAGTCCTCCAGATCAGAGGCAGTAGAGATGACCAGGGATGTTCTCTGTTTAGTGAGTCCTCCAGATCAGAGGCAGTAGAGATGACCAGGGATGTTCTCTGTTTAGTGAGTCCTCCAGATCAGAGGCAGTAGAGATGACCAGGGATGTTCTCTGTTTAGTGAGTCCTCCAGATCAGAGGCAGTAGAGATGACCAGGGATGTTCTCTGTTTAGTGAGTCCTCCAGATCAGAGGCAGTAGAGATGACCAGGGATGTTCTCTGTTTAGTGAGTCCTCCAGATCAGAGGCAGTAGAGATGACCAGGGATGTTCTCTGTTTAGTGAGTCCTCCAGATCAGAGGCAGTAGAGATGACCAGGGATGTTCTCTGTTTAGTGAGTCCTCCAGATCAGAGGCAGTAGAGATGACCAGGGATGTTCTCTGTTTAGTGAGTCCTCCAGATCAGAGGCAGTAGAGATGACCAGGGATGTTCTCTGTTTAGTGAGTCCTCCAGATCAGAGGCAGTAGAGATGACCAGGGATGTTCTCTGTTTAGTGAGTCCTCCAGATCCGAGGCAGTAGAGATGACCAGGGATGTTCTCTGTTTAGTGAGTCCTCCAGATCAGAGGCAGTAGAGATGACCAGGGATGTTCTCTGTTTAGTGAGTCCTCCAGATCAGAGGCAGTAGAGATGCCCAGGGATGTTCTCTGTTTAGTGAGTCCTCCAGATCAGAGGCAGTAGAGATGACCAGGGATGTTCTCTGTTTAGTGAGTCCTCCAGATCAGAGGCAGTAGAGATGACCAGGGATGTTCTCTGTTTAGTGAGTCCTCCAGATCAGAGGCAGTAGAGATGACCAGGGATGTTCTCTGTTTAGTGAGTCCTCCAGATCCGAGGCAGTAGAGATGACCAGGGATGTTCTCTGTTTAGTGAGTCCTCCAGATCAGAGGCAGTAGAGATGACCAGGGATGTTCTCTGTTTAGTGAGTCAGCCAGATCAGAGGCAGTAGAGATGACCAGGGATGTTCTCTGTTTAGTGAGTCCTCCAGATCAGAGGCAGTAGAGATGACCAGGGATGTTCTGAGTGAATTGTGAGTGAATTGGACCATTTTTCTGTCCTGCTAAGCACTTTTGGGTGTCAGGGAAAAATGTATGTAAGTAAAAAGTACATTATTTTCTTTAGGAATATTGTGAAGTAACCCAACCCCAAAGCTACTTAAGTAATACTTTAAAGTATTTTACTTAAGTACTTTACACCACTGTCTCTTTGTCAGAAACAAATGGCTCCTACTCTGAACTCATTAGGCAATTTACACTCTATTTGTCTTGTCAATAATGACGTATTTGATTGTAAATTGTTACAGATTGTCATAGAAACGTACGGAAACCCTTGTTCAAGATTCATAGATATTAATATACTGTATGATAAAGAAAATAAAAGGTTATTGATATTTATCGAGAGCCCATCATTAAAAGGTAAATCCAGGATGATGACCACGTTAGATGAGTAATTACTCACACCACCTTTTTCAGTGGAATCCATTCAGTGGCATCATTGATAGGCTAACATCGTTATGTTACAACAAGCTAGATTCACTTCTTATTAATTAGTCTGAGTCAGAGGGACGGTCAGACGAGAGATCAGCTCTCTCTCTCTCTCTCTCTCTCTCGTCCGTGTGTGAAAGTGCACTAGTCAACAGATGACTCAACTCTCAACCAGTACAGGCATATCATAGAGATGATGTCATCCCTATGTACTTGTGTGGGAAATAGACATCATGTCATCCCTATGTACTTGTATGGGACATTGAGATTCTGTTTCCTGTTTCTCCCTGGCTTACCTTGTCCCCGACAGAGACTGGGTTCTGTTTCCTGTTTCCTGTTCCTCCCTGGCTAACCTTGTCCCGGACAGAGACTGGGTTCTGTTTCCTGTTCCTCCCTGGCTAACCTTGTCCCCGACAGAGACTGGGTTCTGTTTCCTGTTCCTCCCTGGCTAACCTTGTCCCCGACAGAGACTGGGTTCTGTTTCCTGTTCCTCCCTGGCTAACCTTGTCCCCGACAGAGACTGGGTTCTGTTTCCTGTTCCTCCCTGGCTAACCTTGTCCCCGACAGAGACTGGGTTCTGTTTCCTGTTTCCTGTTCCTCCCTGGCTAACCTTGTCCCCGACAGAGACTGGGTTCTGTTTCCTGTTCCTCCCTGGCTAACCTTGTCCCCGACAGACTGGGTTCTGTTTCCTGTTCCTCCCTGGCTAACCTTGTCCCCGACAGAGACTGGGTTCTGTTTCCTGTTCCTCCCTGGCTAACCTTGTCCCCGACAGAGACTGGGTTCTGTTTCCTGTTCCTCCCTGGCTAACCTTGTCCCCGACAGAGACTGGGTTCTGTTTCCTGTTCCTCCCTGGCTAACCTTGTCCCGGACAGAGACTGGGTTGTGTTTCCTGTTTCCTGTTCCTCCCTGGCTAACCTTGTCCCCGACAGAGACTGGGTTCTGTTTCCTGTTCCTCCCTGGCTAATCTTGTCCCCGACAGAGACTGGGTTCTGTTTCCTGTTCCTCCCTGGCTAACCTTGTCCCCGACAGACTGGGTTCTGTTTCCTGTTCCTCCCTGGCTAACCTTGTCCCCGACAGACTGGGTTCTGTTTCCTGTTCCTCCCTGGCTAACCTTGTCCCCGACAGAGACTGGGTTCTGTTTCCTGTTCCTCCCTGGCTAACCTTGTCCCCGACAGAGACTGGGTTCTGTTTCCTGTTCCTCCCTGGCTAACCTTGTCCCCGACAGAGACTGGGTTCTGTTTCCTGTTCCTCCCTGGCTAACCTTGTCCCCGACAGAGACTGGGTTCTGTTTCCTGTTTCCTGTTCCTCCCTGGCTAACCTTGTCCCCGACAGAGACTGGGTTCTGTTTCCTGTTCCTCCCTGGCTAACCTTGTCCCCGACAGACTGGGTTCTGTTTCCTGTTCCTCCCTGGCTAACCTTGTCCCCGACAGAGACTGGGTTCTGTTTCCTGTTCCTCCCTGGCTAACCTTGTCCCCGACAGAGACTGGGTTCTGTTTCCTGTTCCTCCCTGGCTAACCTTGTCCCCGACAGAGACTGGGTTCTGTTTCCTGTTCCTCCCTGGCTAACCTTGTCCCGGACAGAGACTGGGTTGTGTTTCCTGTTTCCTGTTCCTCCCTGGCTAACCTTGTCCCCGACAGAGACTGGGTTCTGTTTCCTGTTCCTCCCTGGCTAATCTTGTCCCCGACAGAGACTGGGTTCTGTTTCCTGTTCCTCCCTGGCTAACCTTGTCCCCGACAGACTGGGTTCTGTTTCCTGTTCCTCCGAGTGGAGGCTGTTATAGCAGCAAAGAGCAGGACCAACTCCATACTAATACCCATGGCTTTGGAATGAGATGTTTGACGAGCAGGTGTCCACATACTTTTGGTCATGTAGTGTATTATCAACGATAAGGTTATGTGGTATTAAGGAAACCAACACTATGCTGTATTTATACAGCACTGAAAGTCTTCTGTGGTCATTGTTTGTGAAATAATATATACAGTGCCTTCGAAAAGTATTCAGACCCCTTGACATTTTCCCACATTTTGTTACGTTACAGCTTTATTCTAAAATGGATTAAATATTAAAAATCCTAAGAAATCTACACACAATACCCCATAATGGGTTTAAGATTTTTTTTGCAAATGTATTAAAAATAAAAAACCGAAATGCCTTATTTACATAAGTATGCATACCCTTTGCTATGAGACTATAAATAGGCGTACAGAGGCCCATTATCAGCAACCATCACCCCTGTGTTCCAATGGCACGTTGTGTTATCCAAGTTTATCATTTTAAAAGGCTTAGCTAATTGATCATTAGAAAACCCTTTTGCAATTATGTTAGCACAGCTATGTGCCAACATGTGCCAGCAGCATACCACCCTGCATACCACTGCTGGCTTGCTTCTGAAGCTAAGCAGGGTTGGTCCTGGTCAGTCCCTGGATGGGAGACCAGGTGCTGCTGGAAGTGGTGTTGGAGGGCCAGTAGGAGGCACTCTTTCCTCTGGTCTAAACAAAGATCCCAATGCCCCAGGGCAGTGATTGGGGACACTGCTCTGTGTAGGGTGCTGTCTTTCGGATGGGACGTTAAATGGGTGTCCTGACTCTCTGAGGTCATTAAAGATCCCATGGCACTTATCGTAAGAGTAGGGGTGTTAACCCCGGTGTCCTGGCTAAATTCCCAATCTGGCCCTCAACCATCACGGTCACCTAATAATCCCCAGTTTACAATTGGCTCATTCATCCCCCTCCTCTCCCCTGTAACTATTCCCCAGGTCGTTGCTGCAAATGAGAACGTGTTCTCAGTCAACTTACCTGGTAAAATAACGGTTAAATAAAAAATAAATTGAGCTCAGGTGCATCCTGTTTCCATTGATCATCCTTGAGATGTTTCTACAACTTGATTTAAGTCCACCTGTGGTCAATTCAACTGATTGGACATGATTTGGAAAGGCACACACCTGTCTATATAAGGTCCCACAGTTGACAGTACATGTCAGAGCAAAAACCAAGCCATGAGGTCGAAGGAATTGTCCGTAGATCTCCGAGACAGCATTGTGTCGAGGCACAGATCTGGGGAAGGGTACCAAAAAATGTCTGCATCATTTAAGGTCCCCAAGAACACAGTGGTCTCCATCATTCTTAAATGGAAGAAGTTTGGAAACACCAAGCAATCAGGGGAGAAGAGCCTTGGTCAGGGAGGTGACCAAGAACCCGATGGTCACGCTGACAAAGCTCTAGAGTTCCTCTGTGGAGATGGGAGAACCTTCCAGAAGGACAACCTTCTCTGCAGCACTCCACCAATCAGGCCATTATGGTAGATTGGCCAGACGGAAGCCATTCCTCAGTAAAAGGCACATGACAGCCCGCTTGGAGTTTGCCAAAAGGCACCTAAAGACTCTGAGACCATGAGAAACTAGATTCTCTGGTCTGATGAAACCAAGATTGAACTCTTTGGCCTGAATGCCAAGCATCACGTCTGGAGGAAACCTGGCACCATCCCTATGGTGAAGCATGGTGGTGGCAGCATCATGCTGTGGGGATGTTTTTCAGCGGCAGGGACTGGGAGGCTAGTCAGGATTGAGGGAAAGATGAGCAAAGTACAGAGAGATCCTTGATGAAAACCTGCTCCAGAGCGCTCAGTTCTTCAGACTGGGGTGAAGGTTCACCTTCCAACAGGGCAATGACCCTAAGCACACAGTCAAGACAACTCAGGAGTGGCTTTGGGAGAAATCTCTCAATGTCCTTGAGTGGCCCAGCCAGAGCCCGTACTTGAACCCGATCGAACGTCTCTGGTGAAACCTGAAAAAAGCTGTGCAGCAACGCTCCCCATCCAACCTGACAGAGCTTGAGAGGATCTGAGAGAAGATAGGAGAAACTTCCAAAATACAGGTGTGCCAAGCTAGTAGTGTCATACCCAAGAAGACTCGATGCTGTAATCACTGCCAAAGGTGCTTCAACAAAGTACTGAGTAAAGGGTCTGAATACTTATGTAAATGTGGTATTTCAGTTGTTTATTTTTTATAAATTAGCAAACATTCGTTGCTTTGTCATTATGGGGTATTGTGATGTCATTATGGGGTATTGTGATGTCATTATGGGATAGTGTGATGTCATTATGAGATATTGTGATGTCATTATGGGGTATTGTATGGTGTTCTAGAAGGCCAGCTCCAGAAGGCCAGCATCCCGGAGTCACCTCTTCACTGTTGAGACTGGTGCTTTGCGGGTACTATTTAATGAAGCTGCCAGTTGAGGACTTGTGAAGTGTCTGTTTCTCAAACTAGACACACTAATGTACTTGTCTTCTTGCTCAGTTTTGCACCGGGGCCTCCCACTCCTCTTTCTATTCTGGTTAGAGACAGTTTGCGCTGTTCTGTGAAGGGAGTAGTACACAGCGTTGTATGAGATCTTCAGTTTCTTGGCAATTTCTCACATGGAGCAGCCTTCATTTTAGCATTATTATTAATATTCTTATTAATAGCATTCATTTCTCAGAACAAGAATAGACTGAGGAGTTTCAGAAGAAAGTGCTTTGTTTCTGGCCACTTTGAGCCTGTAATCGAACCCATAAATGCTGATGCTCCAGATACTCAACTAGTCTACAGAAGGCCAGTTTTATTGCTTCTTTAATCAGCACGGCAGTTTTCAGCTGTGCTAACATAATTGCAAAAGGGTTTTCTAATGATCAATTAGCCTTTTAAAATGATCAACTTGGATTAGCTAACACAACGTGCCATTGGAACACAGGAGTGATGGTTGCTGATAATGGGCCTCTGTACGCCTATGTAGATATTCCATTAAAGAATCTGCTGTTTCCAGCTACAATAGTCATTTACAACATTAACAATGTCTACACTGTATTTCTGATTAATTTGATGTTATTTTAATCGACAAGAAAATTTGATTTTCTTTCAAAAACAAGGACATTTCTAAGTGGCCCCAAACTTTGGCACGGTAGTGTATATACTGTACAGTACCAGTCAAAAGTTTGGACACACCTACTCATTCAAGGGTTTATCTTTATCTTTACTATTTTCTATTTTCTACATTCTAGAATAATAGTGAAGACATCAAAACTATGAGATAACACATACTGTACGTAGTAACCAAAAAAGTCTTAAACAAATCCAAATATATTTTAGATTCTTCAAAGTAGCCCCCCTTTGCTTTGATGACAGCGTTGCACACTCTTGGCATTCTCTCAACCAACTTCACCTGGAATGCTTTTCCAACAGTTTCGAAGGAGTTCCCACATATGCTGAGCACTTGTTGGCTGCTTTTTCTTCACTCTGCAGTCTAACATCCAAAACCATCTAATTTGGGTTGAGGTCAGGTGATTGTGGAGGCCAGCTCATCTGATGCAGCACTCCATCACTCTCCTTCTTGGTCAAGTAGCCCTTACACAGCCTGGAGGTGTGTTGGGTCATTGTCCTGTTGAAAAACATATGATAGTCCCACTAAGCGCAAACCAGATGGTTTGGCATATCACTGCAAAATGCTGTGGTAGCCATGCTGGTTAAGTGTGCCCTGAATTTTAAATAAATCACAGACAGTGTCACCAGCAAAGCACCCCCACACATCACACCTCCTCCATGCTTCACGGTGGGAACCACACATGCGGAGAGCATTTGTTCACCTACTCTCACAAAGAACAAAAAAATCTCACATTTGGACTCATCAGATCAAAGGACAGATTTCCACCGGTCTAATGTCCATTGCTTGTGTTTCTTGGCTCAAGCAAGTTTCTTCTTCTTATTGGTGTCCTTTAGTAGTGGTTTCTTTGCAGCGATTCGACCATGAAGGCCTGATTCATGCAGTCTCCTCTGAACAGTTGATGTTGAGATGTGTCTGTTACTTGAACTCTGTGAAGCATTTATTTGGGCTGCAATCGGAGGTTCAGTTAACTCTAATGAACTTATCCTCTGCAACAGAGGTAACTCTGGGTCTTCGTTTCCTGTGGCGGTCCTCATGAGAGCCAGTTTCATCATATCGTTTGATGGTTTTTGCGACTGCACTTGAAGAAACTTTCAAAGTTCTTAAAATTTTCGAGATTGACTGACCTTCATGTCTTAAAGTAATGATGGACTGTAATTTCTCTTTGCTTATTTGAGCTGTTCTTGCCATAATATGGACTTGGTCTTTTACCAAATATGGATATCTTCTGTATACACCCCTACCTTGTCACAACATAACTGATTGGCTCAAACACATTAAAGAAGGAAAGAAATTCCACAAATAAATGTTTAACATGTTAATTTAAATGCATTCCAGGTGACTACCTCATGAAGCTGGTTGAGAGAATGCCAAGAATGTGCAAAGCTGTCATCAAGGCAAAGGGTGGCTACTTTGAAGAACCTCAAATATAAAATATATTTTGATTTGTTGAATAACACTTTTTGCGTTACTACATGATTCCATGTAGTATAATGATTCCATTCAGTATAATACAACAAAATTATATATTTGAATCATTGCAGTACTTGAGTAACATCTTATGAAGATCAGAAGTGTACTGTCTATAGGGGTTAACACCATTAGTGAATAATAAAAAGCATGACCATGACAGCGGTTATAAAAATGGCACATTTATTGCTACAGAACGGTCATGTACATGACTTCATAGAATAAGTACAAGATGAAAAACAGCAGGTAACGGGCCTACGATGGGCTGGTTTGAAGAGAAGCAACTCCAGCACACAACCTGTTCGGACATATCTACTAATCTGAAGAAATGTTATAATAAACAACAAGAAAAATAATTATAATAATTATAACATAAAGATAAATAAAAAAATACAACGGAAAATGAAAACATAATTAAGAAAATGTAAAAAAAAAAGAAAGAAAAGAGAAAGAATAACAGAAATATAACAGTTGAAAATAAAAAAATGTTTTGGAGGCACTCAGCCACATACTGTAAAGAAAGTTTAAATGTATTTTTAAAATGTTTGATTTCCTTTAGAATCACTGCTGCAGGTACAGTACGTACGGATGGGACCCTCCGTCTGACTATAGCCTATCATGGAAAACACCATACAGTTTCGTCTCAGTAATATGGTAAATAACATCTTTTAAATAGTAAAATAAAGTAACAAACTTTTACTTTTAATGATTCCCCAAAAAATCTACGAACTGGAATATTTAGAATTTGACTTAAAAAAAAAAGAAGAATTAAATCGTATTTCCTCAATATTCCTGGTATAAAAGGATTGCCCCAGCAAAGAAAATAAGCCTAATATATTTTCTTATTTTAAATTTAGTTTCTTCTTTTTTGCTCCACTCTATTATGATGGGGTGCACTAGTCTATTTCATAGCAAAAGAGCACTAGACGAAGGAAGCTATAGAACAAAAACACCAGGCACTGATCCCTGGGTAATTCTCTGCTCACTGTGTTTGTTGTCCTTCACTTTAATTGCATCACAAAGTAACAAGGAGAATGAAAAAAGGCCACAGTTCATATATTTTCACCCTTATACACGTAGTCTGTAATACTCTGAAATGAACATGTTTAAACCAACCAATCACGGCACAAGGATGAATAAAATAATACACAACAAGAAGTAAAACGATGACTAGCCGGATACGGTGAGTAACCATAGAAACCATGGTGCCACCTGGTGAACGTCTATTAGACTTTGTGATACTTATGATATATATATATATATATATATATATATATATAACTTTATTTTTGCCAGTCTGTTAGATGTTTACATGTTGTGCTTTCTATGGTTAATTTAGATGGAAATAGGTTATAGCTTCAGTTCAATGTAAAAACAAAAAGGAGCCTGTCTTCTATTTCGCTGTGTTAATCTGTAGTGAGTTTCACTGTGTTAATCTGTAGTGAGTTTCACTGTGTTAATCTGTAGTGAGTTTCACTGTGTTAATCTGTAGTGAGTTTCACTGTGTTAATCTGTAGTGAGTTTCACTGTGTTAATCTGTAGTGGGTTTCACTGTGTTAATCTGTAGTGAGTTTCACTGTGTTAATCTGTAGTGAGTTTCACTGTGTTAATCTGTAGTGAGATTCACTGTGTTAATCTGTAGTGAGTTTCACTGTGTTAATCTGTAGTGAGTTTCACTGTGTTAATCTGTAGTGAGATTCACTGTGTTAATCTGTAGTGAGTTTCACTGTGTTAATCTGTAGTGAGTTTCACTGTGTTAATCTGTAGTGAGTTTCACTGTGTTAATCTGTAGTGAGTTTCACTGTGTTAATCTGTAGTGAGTTTCACTGTGTTAATCTGTAGTGAGTTTCACTGTGTAAATCTGTAGTGAGTTTCACTGTGTTAATCTGTAGTGAGTTTCACTGTGTTAATCTGTAGAGAGTTTCACTGTGTAAATCTGTAGTGAGTTTCACTGTGTTAATCTGTAGTGAGTTTCACTGTGTTAATCTGTAGAGAGTTTCACTGTGTAAATCTGTAGTGAGTTTCACTGTGTTAATCTGTAGTGAGTTTCACTGTGTTAATCTGTAGTGAGTTTCACTGTGTTAATCTGTAGAGTTTCACTGTGTTAATCTGTAGTGAGTTTCACTGTGTTAATCTGAAGTGAGTTTCACTGTGTTAATCTGTAGAGAGTTTCACTGTGTAAATCTGTAGTGAGTTTCACTGTGTTAATCTGTAGTGAGTTTCACTGTGTTAATCTGTAGTGAGTTTCACTGTGTTAATCTGTAGAGTTTCACTGTGTTAATCTGTAGTGAGTTTCACTGTGTTAATCTGAAGTGAGTTTCACTGTGTTAATCTGTAGTGAGTTTCACTGTGTTAATCTGAAGTGAGTTTCACTGTGTTAATCTGTAGTGAGTTTCACTGTGTTAATCTGTCGTGAGTTTTACTGTGATAGGGCTCTATTCAATCCGCATCACGGGTGTTCAGCTTTACACCGTGATTCAAATTTAAAGGCAATGTTCCCGCTTTAGCAGAGACTGCATTCACTGTAAATGGGGCGGCAGATAGCCTGGTGGATAGAGCGTTGGGCCAGTAACCGCAAGGTTGCTAGATCAAATCCCCGAGCTGACAAATGCCCCTTGAACAAGGCAGTTAACCCACTGTTCCCCGGTAGGCTGTCATTGTAAATAAGAATTTGTTCTTAACTGGCTTGCCTAGTTCAATAAATAAAAATAGAAACGGTCCATTGGTCGGCTCAATTGGAAATTACCCTTAAATGTATTTTTTTTAAATATTTTTTGTGTGTATTTTTTTCTATACTTTTACCCATTTTTCCCCAAATTTCGTGATATCCAATTGGTCGTTACAGTCTTGTTCCATCGATGTAACTCCCCTACGGACTCGGGAGAGGCGATAGGTCAAGAGCCATGTGTCCTCCGAAACACGACCCTGTCAAGCAACAATGCCTCTTGGCATTTCATTAGCGGATTCCGTAACGCTTCAGCTTTACAGATTGAATAGAGGCCTGTCTGTAGTCAGTTTCAGCTTTACAGATTGAATAGAGGCCTGTCTGTAGTCAGTTTCAGCTTTACAGATTGAATAGAGGCCTGTCTGTAGTCAGTTTCAGCTTTACAAATTGAATAGAGGCCTGTCTGTAGTCAGTTTCAGCTTTACAGATTGAATAGAGGCCTGTCTGTAGTCAGTTTCAGCTTTACAGATTGAATAGAGGCCTGTCTGTAGTCAGTTTCAGCTTTACAGATTGAATAGAGGCCTGTCTGTAGTCAGTTTCAGCTTTACAGATTGAATAGAGGCCTGTCTGTAGTCAGTTTCAGCTTTACAGATTGAATAGAGGCCTGTCTGTAGTCAGTTTCACTGTGTGAGTCTGTCGTCTAAATGTGAAATCAAACATGATCGAAGACAGAGTATCTAAACCATATGAAGAGAGTAACTAAACAATAGGAAGAGAGAGTAACTAAACCATTTATAGAGAGTAACTAAACCATAGGAAGAGAGAGTAACTAAACCACAGGAAGAGAGAGTAACTAAACCATTAGAAGAGAGAGTAACTAAACCATAGGAAGAGAGAGTAACTAAACCATTAGAAGAGAGAGTAATTTAACCATAGGAAGAGAGAGTAACTAAACCATTAGAAGAGAGAGTAACTAAACAATAGGAAGAGAGAGTAACTAAACCATAGGAAGAGAGAGTAACTAAACCATAGGAAGAGAGAGAGTAACTAAACCATAGGAAGAGAGAGTAACTAAACCATAGGAAGAGAGAGAGTAACTAAACCACAGGAAGAGAGAGTAACTAAACCACAGGAAGAGAGAGAGTAACTAAACCACAGGAAGAGAGAGTAACTAAACCATTAGAAGAGAGAGTAACTAAACCATAGGAAGAGAGAGAGTAACTAAACCACAGGAAGAGAGAGAGTAGCTAAACCACAGGAAGAGAGAGAGTAACTAAACCATAGGAAGAGAGAGTAACTAAACCACAGGAAGAGATGAACTAAACCATAGGAAGAGAGAGTAACTAAACCATAGGAAGAGAGAGTAACTAAACCACAGGAAGAGAGTAACTAAACAATAGGAAGAGAGTAACTAAACCAGAGGAAGAGAGAGTAACTAAACCATTAGAAGAGAGAGTAACTAAACCATTTAAAGAGAGTAACTAAACCAGAGGAAGAGAGAGAGTAACTAAACCATAGGAAGAGAGAGAGTAACTAAACCACAGGAAGAGAGAGAGTAACTAAACCATAGGAAGAGAGAGAGTAACTAAACCACAGGAAGAGAGAGAGTAACTAAACCACAGGAGAGAGTAACTAAACCATACGTAACTTGATTGATTGACATGTGTCACCATTCATGGTGGCTAGATGCTAGACTGTAGAAATGCCTTTCATCATCAAACCCTCCAAACTTAAAGTGTACTATAAAGTATACTTTAACTCTTAAAGTGTGATTACTCTTATCATTACTCGACAAGTAGTTTTCTTTCTGAGGGCTGAGTATAATGATTATCTAGTCAGGTTAAACTTTTGATCCAGACTTAATTCTGTTTAACTTTGTGGTTTGTATCATATGAAAAAATTAGATGGAAATGTCATCACCAGGAAGTGGTATTGTCACCTGGGAGACCTTAGCCTTTGATCTGGGTCGGGGGAAAAAGGCCGGTAGTGGATGTTAAATGGCAACCATCGTTACAAAGCAAAGATGACCCTATGATTGTTGACTTTATTATTTTTCCATTTTCTCCTCCTCAATTTGACAAAATAAATGTGGAAGGGTTTCTGATGAATCAGTCACACAAACAGCCACGTTAGTACAAACCCAGTCTGTCTGGGCCTTGTTTACAGTCTATAGTTAACCAATGTCTGCTTCGGGACTGTAGAATTCAAACAGACAATAGAGAACATAATACATAAGGGAACGCCCCTAATACAGAGGGTTGAATGACGATAAACTATTCTCTTTATTGAAAGACAATTATCGCCCAAAAATAAATAGAAAGATCAAAAAAGCATTGTCCCTTTACTTTTGTTCTCCTTAGCTCAATAATTCGCATTCAACGGCAACACGTTTCATAACGAGCAAGATTTTGGATTTAAAGTCTCTCTTTTTTTTTTTTTGACATTTCCCGATGCATTCAACAATATTTTACATGTCTATCCTATATATTATCACCCAGGAGAACAAATGACAAGTGCTGATGTAACTGATATTATTATTGCAATAAACGGTCAGAATAATGATGCTGTAAATGATACACAGCACATGGTTCAATCACTGAAAAGAAGAGAGATCGTAGGATATGTACGTACAACCAGGAAAAGAAGAGAGATCGTAGGATATGTACGTACAACCAGGAAAAGAAAAGTAAATACGTTTTACCTTTTGCTGTAAACATAATAGGGGTAATAATAACACACTTATTGCAATCGTGGATAATTTTTACGTCAATTACATCTTACAAGATCAAAATATTAGCACTTATAACGACAGGTCCAATCTAATAAAAAAGTATTTATCCTAGGTCCGATTCAAATAGCTGGAATTAGCTGTAAAACACTGGTCCAATTCAAATAGCTGGAATTAGCTGTAAAACACTGGTCCAATTCAAACAGCTTGAGTTAGCTGTAAAACACTGGTCCAATAATAGACTGAAACTGAAACTTTATGGGGAAATAGCTAGAAGATTGCAAAAATCGTCCATTTACAATTCTATGTTCACGTCTAATTTTCAGATGCTAGGGGCTCGTTTTTTTGGGGGGGACAATCAAACGTTCAATTACCTGACAAAGTACGATTTCTAGCTAAGGTATTTAGACTGAATCTAGATGGAGTCAAACTGTAACTCTGGAAAATACTTGCTTAGCACCACTTGAATTACAGCTAGAATATACAGTATTTCCCTGCAGACGAGAGTTGCGCTGTCTGTCAACGAGTCGTCGTGGTGCCACACTGAGACAGCGTATAAAGAACAGTGAGTTGAATACTAAACCATGACACACATACAGTTAAGTGCCGTTCATTTTTTTATTAATATTGGCACCTGGCTAAAATAACCAGGCACATACAAGCAGAATACAACTGATCAAATCAACTCAATCATTTCCCACTCTCAGCCAGTCGTCACCACCCCCCCTACCAAATTGGACATGAACCCTGTGTACTATAACTACTTACACATTATATTAAAAAATACAATGAAAAAATGGCAATGAGCATGGAGCATGAAAATAATATTATATACCTTTTTGATTTCCAATTAACCCCCCCACCCCCATCCCATTCTTCAAAAACAATCCCGGAAATATAAACAAACAAACCTTTTTTGAAAACAAAAACTGAAAATGATATTGAAGCTTTTGATAGTACATTACATTTGAATGGGTTCTTGCGTTCTCTGGCATTGTGTCGCCCCTTTGTACATTGAAATGTTCAGTCTTTTTTTGAAAAAAAAACGGAAACCGTTCCTTCCTACAATTTCAATGTGACACATTTTCAACACACTCCGAATTTTTACTTTTTTTTCTTCTTTTAACAAAAAACTGATACAATGTATTATCTAAACACAAATTAACAACAGTCTACATGTAAAAATATAACTTTTACATACACAATTTCAAAATAATGGTACGTTTGCATCTGTTGCATACAATTTTACAAATGTCTGTGTGTTTTCTTTGACAGCTGAATAGAAGCTGAGTGGAGGATGATGGGGAACTCCGGTCCCTTTTGTCCAGTCAGGGGTGCCATAGTCAGTCATTGTGATGTCAAGGGCACAGCACGCCAGAGAAGAAGATGAACAAAAGATGCCTCTTCAAACCTTCATATCTCATTAACACTGAGATGCCTCTTCGAATTTTCCACCCATCTCTAAGAAAATAATTAATCTGACCCAAAACAACCGTTCCTTTGAAAACTGGCACCTTCCTTATTTATATATTGTATATATTTTTACATTTATATATATTGATTTTCAAATAGATTATTTTCCAGTTTCAGTGCCTTGTGTTGATTGGATAACATAAACCACTTTTAAAAACAGCTGCTGTCCAATTTTCATACGACAGCATGTCGTGGTTCAGTATTTTTTTCATCGACACAGAAACCAGAACAGACAAAGAATAAGAGAAAGATTTAAAAAAGAGAAAAAAATTCTGTTTTACACATACAACCACACACTGGTACTGAAGACTACAGTGGCTCACGGACAAGCCGATATTGATAAAAAGCTGATCGCTATAATACAAAGCTCAGAAACAGACATGTCGTTCACAATGGAAACAGGCTGCAACTTGGAATACAGGAAGGGGTCTGAAAGTCGAGGTGCTGGGGCCGCCAGGGGGCTCAACTGACTAAAACAAGGTCCATTCAGGGACACGCCTTCTAATTACATATAAGCATACAGTACAATTAAATACAGTTTATCCCAAAAATACTTTTTTTTTCTTTTTACTGTTTTTTAAATTCCCAGGTCAGAAAAAACCTGACTGCATAGACCTAATAACTAACAGTTCCCTAAGCTTGAATCCTAAAAAGTTCAGATAACCGTCTCCTCCTCATCGCATTTGAATGATATGAACTCTAAAAGGCACATTGGTAGAAGTGAATGTTAAAATTGCATTTCTAGGGGTCTTGGGGTGGTTTTAGGGGTCAGGAAGGGAGATGTAGGGAAACGGAGGGGGATGTGAACTGTTAGACCGGGGTTTAAAATCAGGCAAATCATACAAGGTGATGGACTGCTCAGATTCTGGGATATGAAGTACATCCCCCTTCTGGCTGTGCCTTTCCATTGCAGTGTCATTATCAGGAAGTGACATCACCTGGGAGAGACCTTGACCTTTGACTTGGGTCTCAGAAAATGGTTGACTTTGCTCTATTCTGACCTGGTCTGGGTCTCTCTGTGTGACAAACAGACACAGAAAGGAGACATATCTCCCCCCCTTTATTTTCTATCCTTCCTTCCTTCCTTCCTTCCTTCCTTCCTTCCTTCCTTCCTTCCTTCCTTCCTTCCTTCCTTCCTTCCTTCCTTCCTTCCTTCCTTCATCTGCCTTGTAACATGAAGTAACGAAGAGTAACACTACCAACGGCCATGCCCTCTAATCACAAGGTTCCATTTGCTTACGCAAAGGAGTGTCCAATGAAAACACATTTCAATCTGAATCAGGACGTTTGCTGGTTTCGAGTGGCTAGAAGATGTTTTCCCTCCATCTTCTCTAGCAGTGTTGGGGGTAACGAGTAACGCGTTAGAATACTCGAATTACTATTTTTTTGTGATAATGAGAAACTTAACCTATTCGTTTTTCAATTTAAGAAATCAGATACTTAAGTTACTTTTTCAAATAAGCAAATCGGTTACTTTTAAATATTATTTCCCTTGCCAAATTATAATATGAAAAATCCCTTCCCCATAAATTCACGCTCTTCCTGTTTCTTCAAGAACGTTGTGGCATGAAGCTATCAGGATGGCAGAGCCACCGGCCTTTACCGCGTGAAAGTATTCACATTATTTAGAATTGGTAAAAGAAAAGGAGAAAAACATAATAATAAAACGCAAACTGTGCCTCGGGCCTAAGCGCCGTGTCAACTTCAAATATCAAGAAGCACATTCAGGCCAAGCACAGCTCCACAGAAGAAGGACCCACGACAGCCGATTGCTGTCGATGCTGAGGAAGATGGCGCTTCCGTTTCCAAAACAGCAACATCTAGATTTATGTTTTGTTAAACCTGTCACCCCGAGAAAACTAAATGAACATGTCTTTGATGATTGTAAGTCATTCCTTTGATTGCATGCCATTTATTTCAATGCATTATGTTTAAGGATTTATCTGACAGTTTGCATTCGTGGTTTGATGTTTACTGTTAATAAAATGTTCAAGTCAACATTTCAAGTCGGGCTTGTTGTGACTTAATAGTCTTTATTATTATCTGGCTTTAATATGTCTATTTCGTTTCATAAAGCTGCCTAAATGTTGGTTTTGATTTATGGACAAGGTTCCTTTGATGCCTTGGATTTATCAAGATAGAATTTAATTGTGATGCTACACTTTTTTGTTGTATTTATCAAATATTTCGATAGTTTTAATATGGAATTTCGTTAGAACACTTGGACGTTGTCCATAAGTCAAAACCATCATTTCGGGCAGCTTTATGAAACGAAATATACATATTAAAGCCAGATAATAATAGACTATTAAGTAGGCTTTTATATCTTATTTTATCTTTCCTTATTATCATAATGTGTATACGTTTTTCCTTCTTCAAGCATTTTGTTTTGTGTGGAACAGTTACATTTCAACATAGGCTGCTGAACTACAACAACCAAACAATAATGCCATAAAAAAAAAAAAAAATGACATTGTTTATTGCAAAATACACGGTTCAATTTAGTAACACAACTGAAACCGCTGTCAGGAAATCTGACAAGAGATCTCGATCTGGAGCTCTCCCGTTGTGTCCGATGAAATCATTGTAGCACCGGGTAGTAAATAGGCAAGCCACCCTCTACTGGGTATAACAACGACCAACAAGCGCAATACATTTTCAGAGGGTTTTATCAGGGGGTTCGGTAACGCAAAAGTAATGTAACGACAAAACGAGTTACTTTCCACAGTAACAGTGTAATGTAACGTGTTACTTTTAATGGCAGTAACGCTGTAACCTAACGAGTTACTTTAAAAAGTAACATTCCCCAACACTGCTTTCTAGTATACAGCCAATTTAGAGCCCACAAACAAAGTGTTATCTTACAATGTATCTGTTCTGTTTTTCGATTAGAAGTACACATTTTTTTTATTTATTTTTTAAATAATTATTGCATGTTTTAAAAAATGTCTTGAAATTCTACATAATCTCAACTTTTTATTTATTTATAACCCCCCCCCCCGCCAGACTGACTGATTGATTTTCCATATCTATTTAACTTTAAACATCAAGGAGAAGTCCAGGCACGACTGCAAGAGTTTCCACAGTGTGGGGAAGATTGCCATTCGGTTGAGACAGTAGCTGAGTCCTGCAACATTGTTCAGCAACATAATGATATGTTAGAAATAGCCCCCCCCCATCATCACGTAGTTGCATCAACTTTTTTTTTTGTGTGTAAAATTGTTCTTTTTCTTTAACATATATAATATAATAATTTTCTTTTTTTTTTGAAGGGGGGGGGGGGGGTGCTGAAAATAAAAAACAATAATAATAACAAAACATCTCTTGTAGTATCTGTTATTGTTTTCATAGCCAATATACATTTGCAGTTTGTTCATTTCTACAGAAGACGAAAGACAAGTGGGTCCCTGGGAGAAAAAAAAAAAACATTGGTCAGATCAGGTGGTCAGATCGATCGTTGATTGACGTGATCGGTTGATTGATTGGTTCAGGAAATAGGAGAATGTTGTCAAAGGAAGTGGTCACTCATCATCTTGATGAACTCCGGGAGCTTGGACCTATAGGAGGACAGAAGGGGTCAGAGACAGCTGTGGGACACCGTACTCACCTGTTACCTGGACTCACCTGTTACCTGGACAAACAAACCAACAGACACACATACAGACAGACACACACACACCACTGAGAAGGAACTAAAGGTACAACTTTGAGATGGACACCCTAGGCCCTAAAAATAACCTTCACAGGGTTCTAAACGTCTGTGCCTTCCATGTAGGATTAAGATGAAGGTGTGAGAAGGCCTCTCACTGTGTACCTCCTTACTGTGTACCTCTTCACTGTGCACCTCCTTACTGTGTACCTCTCCACTGTGTAGCTCCTTACTGTGTACCTCCTTACTGTGTACCTCCTTACTGTGTACCTCTTTACTGTGTACCTCTCCACTGTGTACCTCCTTACTGTGTACCTCTTCACTGTGTATCTCCTTACTGTGTACCTCTCCACTGTGTATCTCCTTACTGTGTACCTCTTCACTGTGTACTCCTTTACTGGAGTGTAGATCTTCGTTACACACCTGCTATTTGAACAGGTGCACCTTATCGTGAAAACAAATCAAATTCCAACCTTTAGGTCCCTCACTACGAGGTACTGTACTCAGTATCTCTACGAGATGGAGATACCCAGAATTCTTCACATTCCCTCCTGTCTCTTTTGTTCACGGATAACACTTAGTTAACGAACTACACCATCGGGTGTGAAACGATCGAATCAAAACAATACAGCACATCACTCACAATCAAATCAATACAACACATCACTCACGCTCAAATCAATACAGCACATCCCTCACACTCAAAACAATACAACACATCACTCACAATCAAAACAATACAGCACATCACTCACACTCAAAACAATACAACACATCACTCACACTCAAAACAATACAGCACATCACTCACACTCAAAACAATACAACACATCACTCACAATCAAAACAATACAACACATCCCTCACACTCAAAACCACATGTTTAAGTTTTCACTGAGTTTCTCACAATGAGTTAAAGCGAGTCAACTACACACACACACACACACACACACACACACACACACACAGCAGAAACAAAATGAGCACACACTTACTGCTAATCTGTTGTTAAAATGTACCCAGGGTTTTGTTTCAATAGTTTATAGGGTTTGATTACAGCCCCATTGTCTGCTCATTCAATTTCAATCGATTTGCACTAAAGGCCACATGGGAGAAATGATCCACGTTGTCCCCGTGTGTCCTGTACTTCTGACTGAGTTTGGATTATTCATTTGGGATGCAAATGTGGTCAAAACGATAATGTAATGCAGAGAGGGCAAGCCAAGCCACTTTGGAAGACTGATTATAATTTTTTTTATTTACCATTTTACTATGTTGTGTTACTTGGCAAATGAAACCAGAATTATTTTTTTTGAATTATAATTTTTATACACCCAATTTTTTTTTCTTTGTTTTTTGGTTAATGGTAAGTTATGGTACACGTGTTTTCACAGCAGATTAGTTTAAAGTGAATATCTTCTGACCATTTAGGGGGTTTTTACATTTGTCCCATTGGGTTGGAGGCGTCCCCCATGGCGTGGTGCGGCCCGGCCAGGGAGAGAGCCGCTCCACCGTCCGACGAGCCCTTCTCCTCCTCACGTCTCTTCAGACACGCCGCCTTAGGGTTCAGGTTCCTCTCTAGAGACGGACGAACGAGCACAGACGGACGAGCATACACACACACAGGCACACACACACACACACACACACACACGCAAGAACGCACACACACACACACACACACACACACACACACACACACACACACACACACACACACACACACACACACACACACACACACACACACACACACACACACACGCAAGAACGCACACACAGACAGGCACGCACGCACGCACGCACACACACACACACGCAAGAACGCACACACACACAGACAGGCACACACACACACACACACACACACACATATAGGCACAAGTAAGTCTTTAAGAACTGAAGCAACTCCACCTGGTGGATCTGAGAAGATATTTCTCTATTATCTAATTATAAAACTATGGAGCCAATTCCTAACTTCACTTAAGTCAGATTTTCACTTAGTAAATGCATTGACATCAATAGGAATCTAAGTGAACATTTGACTTAAACGTTTAGATTCAGCCACAGCCAGTCCTAAAGAATAATGCACCCTGGTGTGTGTGTGGGTGTGTGTGTGTGTGTGTGTCTGTATTGTCTCTGACCTCTGATTTGCTGCTCCAGGCTCAGTAGGTGTGTGTATGTGTATGTGTGTGTAGTAGTAGTAGTAACAGTACTAGAAATTGATTTAAAAAAAGTACTACTACTGTTACTACTACTGCTACTACTACTACTGCTACTACTACTACTATACTACTACTGCTACTGCCACTACTACTAATACTACTGCTACTACTACTACTACTACTACTACTCCTACTGCTACTACTACTACTAGTACTACTACTACTACGACTACTACCACTACTGCTACTACTGCTGTGACTACTACTACTACTACCACTACCACTACTACACACACACACACACACCCACACATACTGAGCCACATACTGAGCCAGGAGCAGCAAGTGAAATCTTGTGTGTACTGTGTAACTGTCTATATATGTCTCTGTGTGTCTATATATGTCTCTGTGTGTCTGTCTATGTGTCTGTCTCTGTGTCTGTCTGTCTCTAAATGTCTTTCTCTTAAGTGTCTTTCTCTATGTGTCTGTCTGTATGTTAATGTCTGTCTCTATGTGTCTGTCT